>NC_083760.1:83533124-83543124 GCF_963514075.1 Conger conger | reverse complement strand
TGTGTGAATGTTCGGTCGATCGTTCTGAAACTTTGCCGAGCTTAAGTGCTGCTCTGCGTGTGAAAGTTCGATCACATGAAAAATACGAGAACACAACAGCTGGCCAAACATCCATCCGCCGTCAGTCAGTTCCGCCGTGGCCAGTCGCCATGGTAACGTCAGACCAAAGACTACGGGTGTCAGGCGGATGTCATGCGCCACGGCTGCGGGACAGTGGGGACGATAGCCGACTGACGAAAACTGACACGGGGTAGCCATGGAAACCCAGAGACGAAAAAAAAACCCGAGGGGTTTGCAAAGGTGCTTCAGTCTGCTACTGGACAGGGCCCTTTGCAGTCAAACACAGCGCCCGGGCTGAGAAAACATGCTGTCATCTGATCTAATATGTAGATATAAAGGCTAGCGGAAAAAAGAGAGAAACGGTTGTCATTTCTGAGTGGTTAGAAAGCAGTTAGACGGGTTTCGCAAGGTGCGTAATGGTGAGGTGATGAGGTCTACGGCGGCCAACACTCACTGCAAACTTCTCATACAGCTGGTAGGTGAGGAGGGGGTTGGGCAGCTCCCGGAAGTACAGTTTGCACAGGGACCCCACACAGTGGATGTCCTGCATGTACAGGTCCTTGGTCAGGTCCGGAACATTCTCACTGTCAAACTCGTGCCTGTGGGGGGGGGGGGGGGGGCAGATGTGAGACAGAGGGTTCTGCTGACTTCCTCAATCTGGACTTCAAAGGACAGGCCAACATTATGTAAAGAGAGAACTGAGAGTGTTTTGTTTTTTTTTGTTGTTGTTTTTTTTTTTTTTTTTACTCTGAAACTTGCTTCCCTGACACATTGATACAGTTTCTTGTACAATCGTATACAGCTGTATCTTATTCAATTTGCAACCTCACAGTTCCAGTTTCCAATCCTCTACCCGTTAGACTACACCGGCACACAACCTTTTTGATAATTACAGCATAAAAATAAGTGATTCAACAAACACTCGACACACACACAAAAAGTCAACAAGACCCATCTACAGTGGATGTTCAGGATGTAAACTGGCAGGACGAGTTCATCGAGTTAAACAGCAAACGTTAGCGTCGTACCTATTTGAGGGTCAGGCTCCGTTTAATGCGAAACACTCAATTAAAGTGGCTAATTCATTAAAGTAAACAGGTGTGAGTCAGGACAGACATTAGATTGACGGAGACCATTAACCTCAATGAACTTAACTCAAAAACACAAGACCTTAAAACCAGACACGGCAAAAACCCGATTATGAACATGCGTGAATCTCGGGGTCTTGCTTTGTGTTCTCCGCCTCGAATGAGGAGTTGCCGCACGGCTGCAGATGATCATGTGATCAGGGGGACGGGGAAGGGGCCTGACCTGAGTTTTTGGATGTTGGAGGACACGCCAGAATGCCTGTAGATCCCGTCCACAATGCCAAACTTCTCGATGAACTCGGAGCAGCTCTTCAGAACCTGCGGGACTGTGGGCGAGGCACAGAGTCAGTCTCAGAACCGAAACCGCCCGGAACCGCTCCGACACCGAGCCGCAGTCACCTGCTTCTTTCTTTCTGAACTAGAGCTCTAGCGCACGTATTTAGAGGAGACTTTCTTTCTAGTTTCTTTCCCTAATTAGAGCTTCCTAATTATGCCATCTCTTAGAGTCGGATATTTCACCGTCTAAATTAGCATGAGCTAAAAAAACGAAATAGTCTGAATCCAATTTAGTCGCAGTGCACTGCAATTCTTTTTAATTTATAGTTTTTTCCTACAAGGCCTCAAAGTCTAACACCAAAAATGGAAACGCAATCCACATAAAGAATGGATGAGAAAAAAAAAAAAGAAAAAAAGAGAAAAAAGAGAAAAGTTTCACACAGAATTAACTTTTGCTTAAAAACGAAGAGAGAGAAGCGTTGAGGTGAGGTGAAAAAAACTGTGAGCGGTGTGAGCGAGGGGGACTCGAACCCTAAACCCCAGACAGGCCCCCGTGGGGCGCAGCTCCAGGTGAGACGCACCGTCGTGTCCGGAGTTGAGCAGGTGCTCGCCCAGGTCACAGCCGAACACGCGCTCCCTCAGGATGCCCCTCTGCTTCAGCTTCTGCTTGGATGGCCGCGACTTCATGAAGGTGCGCAGGAAGCCCATCAGCTTGCCATGCTTCTTGGACACTGGCAGGGGGCGACAGAGAGCCGGTGACTCCACGGGCGGGGAGAGGAGCGGGGCGTGGGGAAGCACTCCGGCTGCTACCTCCGCTACGCTCAGCACTGAGGGCTGCTGGGAGCGGCAGGCTACCATAGAGATTACACCGTGCCACTAGAGTGTCTGCGGGGCGGTGATCTACGACCGCAATCTATGTTCCGTTGCTTGTCATTATCTTGCAGGGGAATACCGACGGAAATCGATCACTTTCTGACCTTACCCCTTTCAAATTTGAAAATGTGTTTTTAATTCATGTTAACCAAGTTGAGGGAGGGTTAGAATGTGGTTTCATTAACCAGAATGACCAACAATTGAGGAGACAGCGGCCCTCAATGTAGACCCACATTGTACCCCCTACCCTACCTAAGCACAGATATCTTCAAAAAGAAATATGATCGCATCATCTAATCAATGGAAACCTTACAAAGAGGGTTATCCACAGTTTTGATACCGATACTTCCAATAAAAAGATCAATAAATACTTTAAATACAATCTCTAGCACTCCCACATATAGGCTCACATGTATATTAAAAAAAATGGATTCAAACCTAAAATGGTGAGGTCAGAAAGCGATTGATTTCTGACAGAGCGCCCCTGCTGTAACGTGTACATAAGGGTAAAAGCAACAGTGTCTCTCTTTCTCTGTTGTTTTCGTCCTCTAAAACCACCATTTCATGCTCTCTCTTTAGCTCGCACTCACATCGAGTCTCAGTGTGACTCAATAAACAAGATGTAACGTATAGCGTTTTACTACACTCAGTAATCCACTGAAACTTGCTGAGCTGCGACTGTGTTTACACAAGCATGCATGCTGACGGCTGTTGTTTGTGTGTTTACGTAATGGCGGCAGTTAAATGAAACTGGGGGCAGTGAGCTGGAAGCAGGAACCTCGGTACAGCAGTACTCAAAATATGGAAATAAAATAATAATAACAGCAATAATCGCCCATAAAGCAGGCAGCCACAAGTAAGTAAGAAAGCAACAAATCATCGGTAAGCATTAAGGGAATTAATTAAGGATTAGAGCAGGGGAAAATATCATAAATTAAACAAATCAATGGCAGCAGGACATAAATCGTCTCCTTGTAAAACACTGATGATGCGTCGTTCATTTATACAACAAGCACGTTCGCCCTGTCTCTATTTAGGTCCACCCCCCTATAGACTTAGGTCCACCCCCCTATAGACTTAGGTCCACCCCCCTATAGACTTAGGCCCACCCCCCTACAGACTTAGGTCCACCCCCTATAGACTTAGGCCCACCCCCCTACAGACTTAGGTCCACCCCCCTATAGACTTAGGTCCACCCCCCTACAGACTTAGGTCCACCCCCCTACAGACTTAGGTCCACCCCCCTACAGACTTAGGCCCACCCCCCGCCTTCCCCCCACCTCAGTCTCTCCAGCAGCTAGCCTCTGCCCAGACAGTCTGTGTTCTGGCAGTTGTATAAATGGCTGTAAATGAATTTACAGGCCCCAGGACTGCAGGGGTAAAATTAGGTGTTACAGGAGGGGGAAGGGATGGGAGGGGGGTGGGATAGTTGCTCATATTAATAATACATTAATGAATGTGAATCCATTTTAAGTTGTTACCAGCAAGTCTTAGGAACCAAGGCTGAAGAACTGAGAGAGAGAAAGACAAAAGAAACGCAAATCGAAAGCAAGCGCTTGCACATTAAACAAACTCTGGACAAGACACACTGTTTACATACCCTAGAGACGCATATTACAACATTTAAAATGGCATATTGCAATAAGAACACACGCCGGCAATGAAAACTGGATTTAAACACGCAACATCCTGCTTGCGTTGACTCCGGGCCAGGTGCCAGGACAACACGGGCCCATGCGCTACACTGGGTTGCGTTGCATTGCACCGCCCACCCCAGTGGAAAGCCACAGTACTCTTCTGGCCGTGTTCGTCTCAAGCTAACGTGCGTTCGCTGGGTTACATTACAAACGCATTGGGGTTAGCGCTACGCGCAGAGGTATTTCAGATAGGTCTGTGGGAGCAGCGCTGAAGTATTTATGGCGCGTGTGGTCGACTCATCCCCGCCCAGCCCCGTTAAGAGGGGGTTAGGGGTTGATGGTAGAATGTGCCAGAACACATCATGATGCACACGTCTTAAATTCCGTGACAGTCACACGTGTGCCATGACTCACGAGTGCACCAAGCAATCTTCTGCTGTAGGTGTACGCCAGGCAGGGCCCACGTCATTTCGCACGTCATGCTAAACCCCAATGTTAAACATCCATTCGGTTTTATTTCATTAACCCGGCTAAGTTTCATCATCGAAGGTCATCTGTCAGAGGGCAGATAACAAAGGACGCTGATGGGGTCTGAGTGTAAGTAGTCTAATTATATAGAATTGAATTTATATGAAAATGAGATATCCACCATTTGAAAAAGTAATGCCTACTCTTCAAATTATTCCTCACATAAAATCAAAACTCTTTGTGGTACTTTTGAAAATATATGAGCTACCCTTAGTCCTTTACTTGCAATATAATTTTTCAAAATTCAATCCTCTATTTTGGAGACATTGAGTAATGAGCCTCAGACGACATTCTTTCCCAAAATGGATATAACTCATTTTGGAACCAAAATTGAATACGTACAATTATATATAATTAAATAATTGCTGGATTTGGCATCACTTTTGAACACAGAACCTGCTGTGAAGGATAGAGGCTATAGACAGAACAGGTAGCAGAAAGAAGAGAAGGATGAAAACAAGTAGAAAGAGAGAGGGATGGAGAAAGAGGGAGATGGAGGAAGAGAGAGATGAGAGAAATGGAGAGAGGGATGAAGACATGCAGAAAAAGAGGGATAAAGAAAGAGGGAGATGGAGGAAGAGAGAGGGAGAGAAGAAGAGATGGCGAAAGAAAGGGATGAAGACATGCAGAAAGAGCGATGATACAGAAAGAGGGAGAGGGAGAAAGAGAGAGGAGCTGCCGTAGGTCAGGCAGGGACCAACACACAGGCAGAGGATCAGCAGCAGGACAGAGAATCAGCAGTAGCGCTAAGGATCAGCAGCAGGGCAGAGAATCAGCAGCAGGGCAAAGGATCAGCAGCAGCGCAGATGATCAGCAGCAGGGGGTGCAGGGCGCTGCTCTTACCTGAGGAAGGTGAGGGGGGTCCGGTCACAGTTACTGCACACGGTTTAGCACCGCCCGCAGGGTCTCCATCTAAACCAATCAGAACAGAGACAGAGAAGGGGGCGTCCAATCAGACATGAATCCTGTAGGAAGTGCCTTTCCCCACCCTGTGATTGGAGGCGGAAGGAGTGACAGGCAGAGGGGAAGGGGGGGGGATTCTCACCGAGCTTTGCAGAGGAATGAGACACTCGCTCATTTATGAGCTCCACGCACTCGCTGGGGAAGAACCCAACCTGGCAACCAGAGAGAGAGAGAGAGAGAGAGAGAGAGAGAGAGAGAGGGGGGGGGGAGAGAGAGAGAGAGAGACAAGCTGAGCACCCTCATAACAACAACAACAACAACAACAACTTCATCAACAATAACTGCACCAATATCAACAACATCCACAAAACAACATCAACAACAACAACAACAACAACAACCCCAAAACAACAATAGCAACAACAACCACCAAACAACATCACCAATAACAACCACAAAACAATAACAATCAACAGACTTTTGAATTAATATCCAAATGCTGGACAGTGGTGTGCAGTAAAAACAAAACAATCGAAAAAATAAAAAAATATAGGAGAGAACATGGAGAAAAAAAGCACAATTGAGGAGCGTTTTTAGGTCCAATTTCAATCGAGACAGAGGAGAGAGAAGAAAAGTCTATACATTTTCAAACCTGACCTACAAATGAAGGCAGGAGGGATGGAGCAGGAGAGACTGGCTCAGGGATGCTCAGAACGGGCCTGCCAAGCCGCGCTCGTGAAGAGGAAGTGGAAAAACGTGTGCTTTATTTTTAACTTAAAAGCGCTGGCCAGCCGCGCGCGAATCCAGGCCAAGCAGCACGGACGGGAGGAGGAGGAGGAAGACGGGGGGATGGGGGGGGAGGAGAGGAGGGGTTCAGGAAGCGCGCGCTCCCGCCTACCTGGAAGCCGTGCTTGCCTCTCCACCAGCTGGTGTCCTCCTTCGGTGGCATGTCGATCACCGACAGGATGTCTCCCACCTGAGAGGAGCACACGTTACGCACGCGTTACAGGCACGCTCATGTACACACATAACCCGAACACACCCGAGCACGGTCATACATACAACACACGCACATCCATATATAGTCTTAGACTCACACATGTCCAACGTGTGTGAGCACGTGACCACACGGAAGCATAAGGGCTTGCACACTCGCTCACACACTCGCTCACTTTTACATGCCTGCCTGCACACTTTATCAGCCCATGGTACAGAGGGAAGGTAACAGATGTGTAATCGCCGTGGTTACAGGGCACGGTCATTCACAAATGATGCCTAATGGGGACAGTCTTTACTGAGCGCAGTGCGATGCACACAAAGCAAACACAATGTCCTGAGCAGACTAACTAAAGCCTGGAAAGGCCGAATCGCGAGGAGCTGCATATAAAGACGCTCTCTGTGCAAGCCCAGTCCTGCCTGATCCAGCTCTACTGCTTCTGTACTGACCCACATAGGACCAGAACAAGAAGAGTTTCTCTTTTCACAGAGAGAGAGGGAGGGAGAGACAGAGAGAGAGAGAGGAGAGCAAGTGAAACTGAGACAAGGAGGACGAGATGGAGGGCGAGAAAGATAGTACGGAGAGAGGGAGAAGGGTGGACAGAGAGACAGAAAAAGGGAGAGAAAGAGGAGGAGAAGGGGGATAGAAACAGGGAAAGAGAGGCAGAGGGGATAGAGAGGGCAAAAGAGAGGGGGATAGAGAGAGAGGAAGGCAGAAGAGAGACAGAAGGAGGGAGAGAGAAGGAGAGCCAGAAGGAGGGAGGGAGGGGGAGAGAGGGAGAGACAGAAAAAGGGAGGGAGGGAGGGAGAGAGAGGGGGGTGGAGAGGGACGGAGGGAGAGAGACAGGAGGGAGTGAGAGACAGGGATGGAGAGACAGAATGATGGAGAGAGGGAGTGAGAGAGATGGGGATGGAGAGACAGAAGGAGGGAGAGAGGGAGGGAGGGAGAGGAAGAAGAGAGACAGAAGGAGAGAGGGAGGGAGAGGGGGATGGAGAGACAGAAGGAGGGAGAGGGATGGAGAGAGAGGGGGATGGAGAGACAGAAGGAGGGAGAGAGGGAGTGAGAGATAGGGATGGAGAGACAGAAGGAGGGAGAGAGGGAGAGGAAGAAGAGAGACAGAAGGAGGGAGAGAGGGAGAGGAAGAAGAGAGACAGAAGGAGGGAGAGAGGGAGAGGAAGAAGAGAGACAGAAGGAGGGAGGGAGGTGGTGAACGTGCAGAGCCGTGTGGGGCACGTCGCTGGCCCAGAAAGGGGCTGGGTATGTGGAGCAGCAGGGGACAGGAATAGACACGCAGGAGGAGAGAGACAGGCAGCAGGGCAAGGTGCAGAGAGAACGGGGGCAGACACGCGGAGAAAATGTGGATCGCACAAGTCCACATCTCCCGTCCCAAAAATGCAGATACACTAAAAGCAGGGCTTCTGTGACAGGATGCTTCACATGAAGATCGAGGGGAGGGGTCGGCGACCCTGCTCCCAGAGAGCCGAAGGGTGTGCTGGCTTTCCATGTCACTCAGCACTTCATTGATCAATGAAAGCAGTTGAACTTACCTCACCTTGGTTCTGCGTCTGAATCAGTTGCCGATTTTTAGGTGAAAACAGAAACCAGAGCACCCTGAATGATTCATCTATTTCACAGCGAAACCGCATTTTAAAAAGGACAAATTAAAAAAAATCACAAAAGAGGTGTTTTTGTTTGGGCTAATTCAGGAGCACTAAAGTTTGTATAGCTCAGTTCATGAGGCACCAGACGGTACAATCATATTGCAGCACGTTGCAGTAATCATGTGCTGAGCATCAATGTTAATATGCAACAAATGTAACATTTGCGATTCAGTTATATTTTTGTTTGACAGACAAGCAGTAGGCCACGACAGGAATAATGCAAAAACAGAACATATGCTGCTGTTTTAAACCGGCAAATCTGTAACACAACTCAGTACACTCAGGATATTTCTGAACTTCCTGAACTCAGTCTGACGGGTCATTTTGATGGGTCAACGCAAGCCATGCTGCATGGGGACTCTCCCAAAGTGCCTCTCTTCTTTTAAAAAAAAAAAGTTTTTGAAAGTGCCAACGTTGCTAAAATCATTTAACAGTGTGAAGTTCTCGCTGTGATTATCGTAGGCTCGCGTTAAAACTGGGCTATTAGTGTTGATCTCGTGTCGGTTTTGAACAGAGTGATGAGATCCGGGAAACATTACGTTCCTCGGCCAGCCGTCAGGTGACAAAACGTAGCCGAGGCATTGCTAAAAATGCCTCGCGAAAAACGGAACATAAGAAATAAAAAAAAGAGCCGTTTAGTCTCACTTTGAGCAGATATTTTCAAGAAGATTTAAAAAATGGCAAAATCACAATGGCATTATTGGTCAGGAAAAAAAAGGGCCATTGGATCATTTCCCCGGACGGTTGAGCTCCGTCAGGTCATCCAGGAGGGCGGGCGCGGCTCTCGTACCTCGATGGAGATCTCGTCGCTGGCCTGGGCCGTGTAGCGCTTGATCACGTGGGCGGCAGCGATGGCGGGGACGTTCAGAGACGCCTCCTCCTTCAGCAGGAAGCGGTTCCCACGGTTGTCAATCTGCCGAAAAAAACACGACCGCGACTCAACACCCTCCGATCCCACAGAACCGAGGTCTGACCCAGGGGTGCTGATGGCATCATGTCTCCCTCTCCCTCTCCCTCTCCCTCTCCCTCAAAACGCTTTATATTTCAGGCCTGAAACACAGACCGGTGAAAGCAGAGCCATTTCTGACAGACTAACCCACCACATTGGCATGATACGCACTCAATCACCGCTTCATTCTAAAATATAAACAAATATAAATGCATTTTAATTTTTTTACTTGTTGGTCTTCAGCTGCTGTAGCCCATCAACTTTTGGGTTTGATGTGCGGTGTGTTCAGAGATGCTCTTCTGCGTACCACTGTTGTAACACGTGGTTATTTCAGTTAGTCACCTGGCTGTCAGCTTTAGCCAGTCTTGCTATTCTCCTCTGACCGCTGTCATGAACAAGACGTTATCCACCCAAAGAACTACCGCTCACTGGATGTTTTTTAGCTTTTTGAACCATTCTCTGTAAACTGCTGTGCATGAAAATCAGATCAGAGATATTCAAAGCACAGTGTCTGGCATCAACAATCATTACAAGTCACTTAAATCCACTTCTGATACTGGGTCTTAACAACAACTGAACCTCTTGACCATGCGGGCATGCTGCCACAGGATTGGCCGATTAGACATTTGCATTAATGCGCCGGTGAACAGGCGTCTCACCTCCATCCAGGTGAGGACGGGCCCACAGTTGAGCTTGTTGTCCACGATCATGGAGAGGCGGCTCAGGTACTCAGACAGCAGAGGGGTGAAGATCTTCAGAAAAAAACCAAGTTCCTCACCAAGTTACTATGCGGCTACACACCTGCACAAAGTCACTAATCAGCTAGTTTCACGTGCATTCAGTAACAAACCAGCGACTCGCATGCATTCAGATGCTAACCTGTCTTAAGTTACTAACAAGCTACTCTCACCTGTACTGAGTTATTAACCAGCTATTCTCACCTGGACTGAGTTACTAACCAGCTACTCTCCCCATCACTGAGTTACTAACCAGCTACTCTCCCCATCACTGAGTTACTAACTGGCTAC
>NC_083760.1:83519575-83522924 GCF_963514075.1 Conger conger | reverse complement strand
GGAGAAGCTACGGCTCTCTTTAAGAGGCCGAACTTCTGCGTGTGGGTTTCTAGTTAAAGGGGCAGTTCAGACAAAAATTCAGATAAAAAGTTTGTTTCCACTTCACTGTGATATGATCAACCTCCTTGGGCCGCTCCTTTTCCAGTAATTAACATACATTAGAAAACTCAACAGCCAGTGGAAGTGTACAATAATGACATTTTTGCATTAATATTTTGAACGATTTCAATAACCGTAGCTATTTAAATTTTCCGTTTTGCGCGACTGTAGAGATACTCAAGTAGGCAAAGCAAATTTAATTTCTGAGACAGATAGATTCTCCAAACAAAAAAAACGAACAAACAAACCTACCCATCACCCTACCGACCTATCAGGACAGACGTTAGCCGTCGGGCGAGGCGCCCCGGGCGTGATGAAGCACAAGCGGCCAGTAGAGGAGGGGGGAAAGCTGCTGGACAACGCCCCCTCCCGCGGTAACCTCACACCTGTCGCCCGCGGCAGGTTCGTGTTTCCGAGCAGGTGGCGGGATAAAGGGCGGCTGAAAGCCGATCCCGCAACGGCCCCGCTTCGGAAAAACGGCGCATCCTGAGCCCCCGCATGACGCTCCCCGCCCACCCGCCCAGCCGCTGGAGCACTGAATAACACCGCCGCCACTTTCCGCCAACTCGCCTGCTCTATCGACTGACCGATCGATCGAGCGGCCGGCCGGCCAGCCGGCCTGCCGTCAACCCAGGTTTTACCTCCCCGCATCTCGCTCTCGCTCTCCCCTTTCGCTCTCATCCCCGTCTCCAGGATACCTTCGCCGCCATCCGCCTCTTCCTGAACATCCTGTCCCTCCTGTGCGGGCCGCCGCGCGCTCAGA
Source organism: Conger conger (assembly GCF_963514075.1). Taxonomy (NCBI): domain Eukaryota; kingdom Metazoa; phylum Chordata; class Actinopteri; order Anguilliformes; family Congridae; genus Conger; species Conger conger. Next base: position 83,522,062 of record NC_083760.1, on the reverse strand, counting down.
CGCCAGGGTGAGCCGCCAGGAGCCGGCCGGCCTGGCGTCTGAGCGCTGCGGCGGCCATTTTCTCTGGCTCTGCCCACCAGCTGCTTCACTGCTCAGCTACGGCGCAGGTAAGCAATACCCTACCTGCCTGCTGTACATGCGCGCGCACACATGCCTACACACACACGCATGCCGATATGCACGCGCATACACGCGCACTTACACACACACAAATTCACCCCAACACACACGCACACATGCCTACACACACACACACACACACAAACACACACACACACACGCCTACACGCACACAAACACACACACACACACACACACACACACACACACACACACACACAGACACACACACACACACACACACTCGCTCGCTCTCTGAATCACGCACACACAGGCGCGCGCGCACTATACACACACACACACAAACGCGTCCCAACACACACATACACACACACACACACAAACGCACCCCAAAACACACATGCCTAAACACACACACACACACACACACACACAGACACTTATACACACAAGCATATTGACCCCCACATACACACCCCAACAAACACATACACATGCACGCACACAGACACAGACACACACACACACACACACTGAATATTTCAGCAGCTGAAGGCTGATCTAAGCCCTGGGTCAGTGCCAGCTCTCTCTCTCCGGCTCTCAGCTGCTCTCTGACCAGGTAACCTGCACGTATGAGGAAGGCTGTTCACACCATCACCGTGACAACAGGTCGCACCAGCGCCAGTCTAACTGAACACTTCATAGCGCTGTTAAACACGCCAAACACACCTGTGCGACAGGCAAGCGGCGCATCTCCCGTCTTCAGCAAAGTTATCTGATACGCAGGTTAGGGATTCTGTCGTGGATCAACCACACGGACCGATGCAGAGCAGCCCCATCATTTCTTTGGGTTTAAGGAAACCCAATCACCAAGCCGCGGGAACTCGGTAGAAATTGCCATGGCAGCAGCGTAAAATGAAAAAAAAAAAAAAGAAATCGTTGAAAACACTCCACTGGAACAAATAAAAACCTGCTTCAAATGTCCTCGGGAGGCCCCCGCAAGCGGAGGGAAGCCGTTAGCGCGACAGCAGACCGCTACTCTTAACACAGCGCAGTCTCCACCGCGACGCAGAGCCCCGTCCTTTCACAAGCCCGGGGGAGTCCTCCCCCACTGGCCCGGGCTGACCCAGCGTCTGCCCGCGCCCGGTACTCCAGAGCTAGGCTAGGCTAGACTATGCTAACCGGGGATCCACAGCAGCAGCAGCAGCAGCAGTGGGCACGTTTAGCAAAGCAGCAACTGCCTGTCCAGCCTCTCCCAGCCAGTCCACAGTTACCTGCATGGATGGCTGCCACACCAGGCTACTTATTACGTAAGCATAATGATGCTAGCCATATCTTGCAAGCAGAATACGTAGAAGTATAATGTTTTAGCAATATCCAGTCTACATCTGTCTATATGAGCATATGCCTAGCTAGTCTATATCAGCATGCGTGTTAGTCACATCTAGCTAGTCTATATATGAGCATTTGTGATAGTAATGTTGTACTAGCTACAAATGGTTATGTTACTGTGCGTTAGTTACCTATCTAAGCTGCAGTTATCAGTGTGCGTTAGCAAGCTTGCCAGTCTATAGTTATCAGCAAGTGTGTTAGACACATCTAGCTAGTCTCTATACATCAGCATGTGTGTTAGCCACATCTAGGTAGTCTATCAACAGGTTTGTTAGCCAGTCCACAGTTGCCAGTATGTGGGCTAGCCACATCTAGCCAGCCCATAGTGATCAGATGTTAATTAGCTATGATTAGTTTGGACAGTTACCAGCGTGTTTGTTAGCCAAATCCGGCCAGTGCTTGGCGCGATCTTTAGCCAGGCCCAGCCAGTACATATTTGCCAACATGTCTGTTAGCCAAGCCTAGTCCTAGTCACCAGTACGCCCTTTCCTCATGCCCAGACAATCGGCATTTACCAGTATATCACTTCACCATGCCTCGCCAGTCCACATTAAAACACACAACAGACACGGTGTCAGGGCGGACACAGTCAGGATAGCACACAAAACCACGTCGCGCCAACACGAGACATGCTTGCATGCACAAGGCAAACACACACACACACACACACACACACACACACACACACAGAACAGGAACACGCAGGGGGGAAGAATGGACACTTACCAGACATTTGTGTCAGGCTCATTGCTCGCACAAACATGGTGCATTTCCGAACCCACTCGGGTCCCGACACTTGAGAAACGGGAGAGAGAGGGAAAACGAAGGCAGTTTAAACTCCAGCCTCTGGCCTGGAAATGCCTTTCAGACACAAGCAAAACAACCTGACCCACCACACCTCTGTACCGTAACATAGCGTAGACACATAAACATGGAGAAACACAGGGGGGGGGGGGGAGCTTCTCCTGTTTAATGCAGGCAGCTTCACCTGACACTCGAAACCTGTAGCTGTCT
>NC_083760.1:83332075-83517075 GCF_963514075.1 Conger conger | reverse complement strand
AAAAAGCTGGACAGAAATGCGCTGAAGCACAAAAGCATGAAACTCCGGCATATAGTTCCAACACCATGAATTAGTCAAGAGGCTAGTTAGGACATAAACAGGCATCTATGGGGGAGGGGCAGTACTGGGCAACCACGCACTCGGGAAGTACAGGAATAAGTCAGAAAACCCTGGTTTTCCGCCGTTAGTCCAAAACCCCAGCAGGGCTCTTAGGGACACTGGGAAGGGGGATTTACGGAGACGGGATGTGACGATGAGTCATAGATGACCAGACGATGGGAGGCGATACAGCGTTACGATGTTACTGGGCTGACCTCGCAAGAGATAAATTTAATATTCTCAAAAACAGCTGCATCACAGCGAGGAGAGGAGAGGCTCAAAACTATGCGTGGACCTCAGCACCATCTCAGGAACGGTCCATCGACCAGCAGCTACCCCGCAGAAAGAAAGACAGAAAGACCTGGGAGGGTGCTAACAATCTTTAATTATAATTTATCATTTGTTATTCAGCTGACGCTTTTATGCGAAACAACTTACAGGTGATTCGACTGAACAGGGGACAATCCCCTCCAGGGCAATGCGGGGCTAAGGGCCTTGTTCAAGCACCCAACGGCAGATTTTAGCATGGCTACACCGTGGACTAAACCACCAATTTTCCCGGTCCCATGCACCGTAGCCACTAGGCGACAGGCAGATAAACAATAACAACCTCAGACAGAGGGGACGATGGGGGCCCCTGTAACAGACCAGCGACCAGAGGAAACCCCAATTATCAGAACCGTAAAAAGCCCTCCAGGAGTGAGCTGGGAACAAAAGACAACGGAGCAGAAAGGTAACGCGCTATAATTAGAGCCTGCCATTACCCAGGTGTTACTCGCGTATCCATTAAGGAGTCATGTTCTTGGAACACATTAAATGTTGAATTAATAACACGCGCTTTTATTACAATTTTCGATGTACAATGAAACCCTTTGGCAGACGCCTTTTGCCAATGCGACCTACAGACGCACAGCACACAGCACTCCGGGCAGGCCAAGCTGCCATCGCGTGAGCGGCACGCTTTTAACAGCCGCTAATTCGCAATTAAATTTAATCTGAACTGAATTCCAAAATGGAAACCGGGGCGAAGTGAGGCCGAGGTGGGCCGGCTCTTCTGAGGCGATGGCGTCGCACACAGCTCCGGAGGAGAGCGTCCCGGAGCGCTGAAGAGAGGGGCTTTCTCGCCTGGCGCAAGGGGACGGGACTGTGACTCTCCCCCGGCCAGGGAGAGAAATTGGAGGAGAGCGGTTGTAAAATGGGCGGCTGGCGGCGACGACGGGATGAACACTGGCTCGGGCAGAGACGGCTCTACCCTGTCTCTCTCACACCGGCGGGCAGAGACGGCTCTACCCTGTCTCTCTCACACCGGCGGGCAGAGACGGCTCTACCCTGTCTCTCTCACACCGGCGCACGGATGGGCACCCTGGGCTTTTACCCCTGGGCTGAAGACATTAGAGTGAGTGTAAAGACACACAGGACAGGGGGAGACACCGGAGTGAGTTTTTCAGAGTAAAGAAAGATGGAGAGCGAGAGAGATTGAGAGAGATGGAGAGCGAGAGAGAGGAAGCAGTGTGTTTAGCTCCAGTGGCAGGGCTCTGTGGGATGTAGGGAGAAAGAGTGACAGTGAGTGTTGGGAAGAAATCCGCTGGTATGTCCGGCATGTAGCTGCTATGGGAGCAATGCACCGGTGTGGTGGGGGGGGGGGGGGGGTTGTTTTTTTAAGGAGGATTTTATCTGCTGTGGGAGAGTTGTCATAGGCTCAGCTGCCTGGCTGGCGATGATGTGGTATCCGTGACTCCACCCCCGTTGCAGCCTCCTGAGGGAGGGGGCCAGGGGGGACCGCTGCAGGTTAGCAGGTGCAGGAAACGCACACAGCTAACAGCACATCCATTACCCAGACTAAACTGCGTGTGGGTGGGAGTGGGGACGAGCTCGCACCCCCGGCTGGCTGACCGGGGCGGTGACGCCGTCAGACTGTGGGAGAGAGCTCCTCGGTGCGGGCTGCACCCTGGCCGCGGCGGCGGCGTAGCATTGCGCTAACGGAGAGCACGAGTGTACGGGCACGTCAGACTCCGAAACGTCCAATCACAGGCAGCACTTCCATACTGGAGCTGTTTTTGTTTCGGACAGAGAGATGTGCGGGTGTCTCTCACTAAGTGTCCCTCTGGTGAAGATAGGATTTCAGTGGCATGGGACTATGAATGTGTGTGTGAGTACGTGTGTGTGTATGTGTGTGTGTATGTGTGTATGTTGTGTTGTTGGGAGGGAGGGGGTAGTATTTCAGTAGCATGGGACTATGAATGTGTGTGTGAGTATGTGTGTGTGTGTGTATGTGTGTGTGTGTGTGTGTGTGTGTGTGTGTGTGTGTATATGTGTGTTGTTGGGAGGGAGGGGGTAGTATTTCAGTAGTACCTCTGTGTACTCTAGGTCCTGGCTGCAGTTGACTGTGTGTCTGTGGGGGTGGGGGTGACAGCGAGTGGCAGTAGGTGTGCGATGTAAAGTGGGTCACACACTCTCTCGCTCCCTCACACACACAAACACACACACACACTTCCCCTGCCCCCCCATACTACAGTCCCTCCACTGCCTCAGTCACATCACCACGGTAACGCCGTGGAGCTGCTCCGACTGTCTATGTGAGAATAGATACCCGACAAAATCACCAACTATTTACACACACACACGCACGCACGGGGAATACGCCAAATAAACCCAGCATATAACACACCCGCATAACCTCTGTCAATCAATTATGACAAATCTCCCCCGAACCAAATCCAGGGCTTTTATGATTATTGCATTTTTCTCCCTTTCACTCCCCCAGCAGGTGCCTAGGACCTGACCCCAAAACAAGACAATAGGATAATGGGGTACTCAAGCAGAAGAGCTATTGGCTGTTGTCTTTTGTCTTCCCAACCCACCCCAGTGCTGAAGAGCCCTGTGTCTCGTCTCTAAGACAGCGTCACAGCCTCGGGAACCTTGTCTTGGGCCATGACTGTTGTCCAGAGAGCGCCCAAAAACGGTAGAAACGGATAAAACGCTAATGTTAAGGTGGCCCCCTGTGCTGCTCATGCTGCCATTTGGATTCTCATTCATCCTTCCACAATTTTACACTTCTGTCACTAACGGGGAAGGCTCCAGAAGGAGAGGAACGTGCGTACGCACTTCCACTCGCAGTGCGCGAGCCCGGCGGCTAAACAAGGGCAGCCCCGCTCCTCCGCTCCTCCACTCTCTCCCTCTCCCTCTCCCTCCCTCTCTCCCTCTCTCCCTCCCTCCCTCTCTCCCTCCCTCTCTCCCTGAGGAAGAATAGGTTCAAAGAGTACTCTTTCAATCTCTCTTCCCTCCCCCATCTCTCTCTATCATTCACTCACTCACTCGCCCCCCCCTCCCTCCCTCGCTCTCTCTCTCTCTGAGTGGGACAGTGCAGTAGCTGTGTCAGGCTCCTATCTGGGATGAATGAGGATGTGGACGGGAGCTGCGAGCTGGAGAGACGGACAGACCTGTCCTTATTGTGATTATTAATATTGCTGTGTAGTGTGGGCCGGAGGGAACTGAATGACACCACTGTGGCTACTGTACCAACAAGTGACCGTGGCTGGCTGCAGTGGGCCACACACACACACACACACACACACACACACACACACACACACACACACACACACACACACACACACACACACACACACACACACACACACACACACACACACACACACACACACACACACACACACACACACACACACACACAGGGGCAGCGTTGTTCATGTCCCTTAAAATCACACTCCTAATGTGACCGGACACTCGTGGTGGGCTGGGTGGTGAGGCAGCCTTCAAAATGGAGGACCCCGTCCCCGTCCCCGTCCCCCCTGGATTTACATGAGTTGTAAACATTATTGGGGGGGGCAGATTGACCGATTTGTGCCTTCCTCATCAAAGCTGAGCTCAGGGCTATCTCAGAGATACAGAAGGACAGGAGGACAGGAGAACAGGAGGACAGGAGGACAGGAGGACTCTCCACCCAGGGGCGACACAGCCACTGCAGGGCCTAGCCTTCATTGAGAATAAGGCAGATCCAGGAAGGACCCTGTGCGTTTTATTATGCGTGTAAGCCCCCCCCCCCCACAACCCCCGCTGCCCCTCTACGCTTCTCAAAGGCCGCGACAGGCCCCGCCCCTTCTCCATTCAGCCTGCGCCTCTGTAAAGCAAAGCCCGCGTTAACCCCCCGCCCCCGCCCCACAAAAGGAGCCCATTCACAGCCCCCCTCCAGCGCCCGCTCGTTTCCTGCAGCTCTCGCGCTCGGTGCGGCATCACTCATTCCCCTTTCACCCTCACCCTTCGCCCCTACCTCCCTCCTTCTCCTCCTCCTCCTCCTCCTCCTCCCTGGATCTTTGGGGTTCGGCATGGAACGGGGCGGGGCCGGGGTGGGGGCTGTTTGGCCCGGGAGGGCCAGGTTGTGTGAGAGCACGGTCAGTTTTATCACTTGCATTCCAGCAGAGGGATCCTTAGAAACTGTAGGCGTACAGTTAACCTCTTCCCTGGCGCCCCCCTCCCACAGCCCCCCCTACCCCAGGCTCTTCTCCTCCATGCAGCAGAAGCACAGAGTTACAGGCAGCATACTAAACACCCCCTCAGCCCAGCTGGGCCCACGCGAGAGAGGGAGAGGGAGAGGGAGAGGGAGAGTGTGAGAGAGGGAGAGGGATAGTGTGAGAGAGAGGGAGAGAGGGATAGTGTGAGAGAGAGGGAGGGAGAGGGATAGTGTGAGAGAAAGGGAGAGGGAGAGAGAGAGGGGGACGGAGAGGGATAGCGTGAGAGAGAGAGAGAAAAAGAGAGAAAGGCCAGAGAGTGTGAGGGGGGGCGGGGGCTGTACATGGTCAACAGTGTTCTTATTGGTGGGGGGGGGGGGTGGTTTGGCTGAAGGGGCTTGGGGGTGGGGGGTCTGTTTTCATGAAGATGGAATAATCTGGGCGCAGGTTCAAAACAGATGTTTCTATAGGAGCCGCGGACACTCGAGGCATCTTAAGGTAGAGAGAGAGAGAGAGAGAGAGAGAGAGAGAGAGAGAGAGAGAGAGAGAGAGAGAGAGAGAGAGAGAGAGAGAGAGAGAGAGAGAGAGAGAGAGAGAGAGAGAGAGAGAGAGAGATAAAAAGAAGAGATGTAATGGCTGGGGGGGGGAGAACAGCGGGATGGGGGAGGGGCAAGCTATGAAACGAGCGTGAAACGTCCACGCGCTCGACGTCTGCTGCCGCAAACGCAGAAAAGAGGCTCCCGGAAGGAGCGCTTTCCGGAACAGTCTGCAGGGCTCTCCGGGAGGGTATCGAGCTGCACACGGCTAGAGCAGGGCAGGAGGCCGGAGCTGCAGACACACAAACACAACCGCGCCACCGCGGCCAGTGCTGGGCGAGCAAGCCTACCAAGCAAGCCGATAATCAGCAGTGACAGGCTGGGGCTAGTCCCTGACCACGGAGGATCACAGCCGAATGATTTTTTTTTCTGGGGGGGGGGGGGGGGGGGGCGCGTGGCCGCTCGGTTAGGCCGCTGGCATGCTTCGCTGTCAAATCAGCGGCAGACAAATCAGCGGTGCAGAGGTGCTACCCCGCCCCTGCTACCCCACCCCCCCCCTCATCGGCCGACGCACTTCTGGCCATTGCCGTGGGGGTCCCAGACTACCCCCCCAGGCCCATACCGCCACTGCAGAGACGGGAAGGGAGGGGCCACAGAGACCCTGGGAAAGGGGCCACATGGTGGTAGCTGTGGATCAGTCTCACTCCAGCAAATAAGATCCCCCTCCAGCTGAGAACCGCACTCCTGTACATGCAGACAACACTGGCCTCATCCCCCGGACCTAACACCCCTGTGCAGGTTTCCCGACAGAAAAGAGAAATGGTGAGATTTGGCCCCCGACACAAAAGGTTGTACACTCGCCTCATAAGGGTCACGTTCTTAAAAGAGCGACCCCCATCGTTTTTTTCCGGTAAAGATGAGTCAGGGTTCGCCGAGTGGCTCATCCTGTTAGGGTGCTGAACCAGTTTGCAGAAGTGCCCCACGGGCCGGTACTGGGTCCGTACCGTGTCACCACAAGGCAAGGTAAGGCCCCGTGGTCTGCTCGCCTGATCGGCACTCCGAACCGCGCCTCTGAACATCCAAATGCCGAACTCCAGCAGGGGGAAGCAGAGGCTGAACCATCTGCGCTCTCCCAAAACGACAGAGGAGGCGCTAATGAGCACAGCCAGCATCTGTATGCGGCAATCCTCCCCGCAGAGTTCCTCCCCCCACCGTCGGAGCGGCGAGCCACTCGTGTGGAGCTCTCTCATGTGCAGGCCAAACTCAGCTTTGGCAGGACCGGGGCTCGAACCCCGGTCCTCGGTGTGCAACTGCATCGAACTGATGCCTGCATCAAAGGTCCGATGCCTTAGCTGTGCACCACCGCGGCACTGCCGTTCCAGAATTTTGGTTGAGGGAAATCGCGTATGCCGCCAATGATAAAACTGCATCTCAGGTGTGCAGGTTCATTACAGAGAAGAGCTGCTAATCAGAGCCTCAATTTTCAGCCTAGAAGTGCTCATTGCGAAAATCAAAAAATGTTTTGACCAAAACACACAAAGTTTTAGACAAGTCTGTTTCAGAATGAGGTCGTCCGCTAGCCTTCAGAAAGACAAGGGTGATAAAAAGATGCTGAGAAGGCAGCCAAGGGCTCATATACCCCTTCCTAGAGTTACAATTCACAATTTAGTCATTTCGCAAATGCTGTTAGGAACTAACAAAAGTGCATTTCACATCCTGTAATGTACGGTTTTGCTAGTAACTAACTATTATAACATTTTATTATTATTTATGTTAATAATTAGTTAGAGTGAGGTAAAGTTGATTAGACTAGGCAGGGGCCAATCCACCCCGGAGCAATGCGGGGTTAAGGGCCTTGCTAATGGACCCAACAGCTGTGCACATCTTACTGTAGCTACACCGGGGCTTGAACCACCAGCCTTCCATGTCCCAGTCACACGCCTTTGGCACTAGGCTACAGGCCCCTCTCGCAGTGTAAGAAACAGTGTCACGCCAATAAAGGAACTTTTGAAAGACGGACAGGGGAAGGGAGGGAGCGCGTGTGACAGAGAGAGGGCGAAAGCGACAGAAGAAGACAAACAGTGGGCAAACACCCTAAGAGCTAGAGATAGGAGCAGTCATATGAGAGCCACATGATCTGTGAGATGAAGGACCATTTCAGTTAAACAAACGCGGGTCTGAGTTTTCAGATGTCTGTGGGAAAGAGAAAATCCGAGTGGGGAAGGTCGTTCCACGCTCCTGGGAGTTGAAAGGGGCGGGAAGCAGAACGGAGAGGCCCGGTCCCTGTGGGACGCGGAACAGAGAGGTCTGGTCCCAGCACAGCATTTGGTATGATCACTGTCCGACAGCAAAGGGGCAAAACCATTCGCACCTCGGTACGCCAGGGTGACAGGCCGTCTCAAAAGAGGCACGGCGTGTGTGAATTTTGGCGGCGTGAAGACCAGGTGGGCAGCAGCATTACGGGCCAGTCGCTCAGGCCCGATGGCAGAGGCCGGTAAGCCGGCCAGCAAAGAGTTACGGCAGTCCAGACGAGAGATTAAAGAGGCTTACACAAGCAGCTGCGTGGCCTCTCGGTGGAGGAAGGAGCGGATTCTCATGGTGTTAAGGGAGAGTCTGGGTGGGACAACGTATCCACAGACGCTCAGGCTGAGCTGGTCATGTCAGGCCAAACCAAGTTCCTTAGCTGACTGGGAGGGAGACACGGACAAGCCTTCGACAGCGATTGAGGCATCGAGCCGCGGGGAACCCTTTACCGGGAAGAACAGGAACTTGGTCTTCCCCAGGTCGAGCTGCAGGCGGTGGGTGGACATGCAGACTGCGGTCTCCACCAGGCCTCCAGAGATAGACGCTCGACGGCGGGCGTCGGAGGGACGAAACGGGAAAGCCTCCGTTTCATTACAACCCCATTACCAGCGACTTTAAGGGGGCCGAGCGCTCTCAACTTGAACACACTCGATTTGATTTGGGCACGGCGCATTCCTCGATCCGTAGCAGTAATTCGCATGATTGTTACCACAGTAGACGACTCATTCAAATGCAATTAAACCGCTATGCAGGAAAGGCAGCGAGCCACGGCGCAGTGAAAGCCAAGTTAGTTAGCCAAATTACATCTTCAGTTTGACTCCATGTTTCTCAGGCGGCCGGAATCTATGCCAGGGCAGGGAGTAGGGAAAGAAAGAAAGAAAAAAAGGAAAAAAAAAAACAACTGCGGAGCTGTCTAACTCGATTTCATAAATAGCTGACCTCGGATGGAGTTCTCTGGAAGAGCAAGCCTGGGGCATGGGAGGGCGGGAGGAATACCCCGTCGCCCCCGACAACGGGCTACGCGCTTTGTAAATTGGTCCCCAGGCCCCCCACTTCCCCCTGCCTCTCTTCTCTGAGTTAACCCTCGTTTTAAAGCATTTGTGTCCCACATCTGAAAATTTGTGTGTATATGGGTTGGAAGTAGTTGAGGCAATCTTGCTTCTGTTCCTGCTAAAGTAAACAAATGAACAAACAAACATTCCAACACTTGAATATGACAAACCGAAATGCTGATTCTGAAGGGTAGGTTGAGCCAGCAGGGCCCTGTGAGGTTTGGCTGAAATTTGTAACCGTTGTAGCTGCTGTAACTTATTTAGGCTGTGCCCACAATGGGTCCTTCTCGGGTCCATTTCGTGCAGGGACTGCATAACTGGATTCATTTTAATTAAATCAGGGCTAATGAACGCAGGTGACCATGAGCTGGAGGCACTCAGAATATTCAGGCTCAGACTTTTAATCACCCATCGTGCGATCAAGCTCAGATGGAACAAAAACTAGAAACCTGACTGGCACTCCAGGACCAGGGTTACTTAAGTCTAGCCTCATACTAGTTGGTTAGAATTATAGGCCAGTCTACACCAAAACACATACTTCTTTATTTATACAGAATATTCTTTAATGCATTGGGGTTATGAGAGCACTCCATGGAAGCAGCCTGTTGAGTAAAAGCACAGATCCCATCAGTGACATTAAGCATTTCACTTTAACCTTTGCGAGAAGGACAGTGACCATACCACTCAGACTACTACTACGCTTGTGAATCCAATGATACTACAGTTATCGGTGAAATAAGACTTCATCCCTTAGATTACCATTGTTGAACACAAAATTACAAGTGCCGGAACAAGACATGGACAACATTGTAGAGGCCACCTCGGGAATGCACGGCGAAGCTCTGCTCCCCATTCCAAGGTCTTAACATTTCCAAATTATTCGGGACCTGCTGCCGCCTGTTATCGGCCTCCTGAATCTGGCAGAGGGGGCCGAGATGCAGCGTGAGCGTAAACAGGAAGTTTGGTAGATGAGAGTTGAGATGGTGGCCGAGGGCGCGTCTGCCTGCTGCCTCTGCTTTTCCCTTCCCTTTTATTCACGCTTTCTTTGCACGACTGGCGAAGCGCAAGAGGCAGGAGATGGGCTTACATAACGCAGCCGATGTTGACACAAACAGCAACCTTCCCCTCCGCTGCCTGATTTTTTTACGATGTTAGTGCAGCAGCCTGTGGTTCAGCGCTCGTCAGGGTGAGAGGAATATGAAAGCATTATGTGCTTGCCACTCAAATCCCAATCAGACCAGCCGGCCGTAGTGGGTGAAAGTGAGGGCCGGGGTTCAGCAAGGCCCAGATCTTGGGTCCATCTTGAGTTGATAAAATTTTGAGGAGTAAAAATTATACCTCACTTACTGTAAATCATTTAGTGTGGAGGGACAGGAACAAAATAGTGATTGCTGAGGCACAGCTTTGTTAAAAAGGGAAGGAAATTGCCAGATCTCCCATATAAATATTTAAATGCCAGGAGATGTATCCTTAAACCACGACGTATCCTTAAACCATAAACTACACTACCTTGCACTGCAACAGCAGCCTACTCTTGGTAATTGACTTACAGCTAATCCAAGTGTCCACATACACATTGAACCTTTACCGATTATGCCACTGTTTGGCCAAATGGAAGATTACCAATTTAGCCAATATAATTACAAGGCTTGTGACACAATGGCTGCAATTTGTCTTTTTTTTTCTGTTGGTCCTCCTTTCAGCCATCTCAGACAGAAGCCCATGTGAGAAGTAGGCATGTGGCCTAACGAGTGATTAAACATAGCGAGTGATTAAACAGAGAGGCCCGTACTGTGTAACATAGACTTGGCCAAGTTGTTCTGGAAGATTCAGACACAGGGGGGGGGGGGGGCATATGGCATCTTTCAGTGATTTCACACTTTTGCTTCCTGATACAAGAGCGGGGATTACCACAGTTGCACTGTGTGGAAACAAGATTTCAAAAATTGTCTGCGACCATTAGAACCCTCGAGAAAACAAATACGACACCGTCTTTCCCCATCACCAATGGAAAGGTAGGCATGCAGCCAATCAGGGAACGGGGTTGGCCATTATTGGAGCACAAACCCTTACCCAGGTTAAGTTCTCGAGAGATGCCGGATTTTCTGCAACAGCGGGAACGGCCGTCGCCCCACGCCGAGCGGCAGGGCGACCTGTCGAGCCGGCGAAGACGCTGGGTTAATAATTAAACACCTCCGCTCTCACGTACAGTCTCGAGCCGTGACGGAGCGCATCATCTGGCGTCGGATACGAGCGGACAGAAATAGCCAAAATAAAGTACGCTGACTGGGCACTGGGTCATTACAGAACAGAAAGCCGGACTCACACTGGGGAGCGCAGGGTGGGCGGGGGGACCATCGGTGAGCGTGAAGTAATGAGCGAGGATGGATAGACTGCTGAAAGGAACAAGGAATAAAAAAGGAGAAATGATAAGAGAGGGGGAGGAGGGAGGAATGAGAACCGGAGAAAGCTGTTTGGACCGGCTCATCTCGCTGGCTCCTATTGATCAGAAGAGCAACAAGAGCATGTCCAGTCTTAATTTGCTTCCAACTGATTTTTACTGACAAAAATGCTGATCTGGAGTTCAGAAGGAGAAAATAAATTGTGAACTGAAGCTTCACTAAGGCACACTCCTGGGAGAAGTTCTTAAATTTAATTGAGTCGCCATCTTAAAGGTCCTACCCACCACCGGTTCATTTATATCTGGATGAAAACAATTACAGCGTGAGTGAATCAATCCAATAATCCACATTCCATTATTCTATTAATGGGGCCTTCTACAAGACAGATCAAGACAGTTCACACATAGACAGACCTAGGTATTTCTCAAAAAAAAAAAAAATAATAATAATAGCGACTCACTGTACTACCTTTTTGAACGAATAAACTGTTCACTTTCTTGATACACCACACCTGATTGGCAAGACAGGTCAGCGTGGAGGTGTGAAGGGGTATTCAAGGAAGTACGAAGCACAACAGTGAAATGGGTCCACAAGGGTGAGACACTGTTGTTCTGTATGGACCCCCCTAGGCACCCTAAGCTATATATTTTTTTAATGGATGGAAATCCATACTCAGTTTTGCAATCCATGCTCATTTGCTAAATGAGTACAAAGTTTACTCAACTGGATTGGCAGACCAAACGCACGGATTGCAAAACCAACTGTACGGATTTCCACATATATATATATATATATATATATATATATATATATATATATATATATATATATATAACGCATAAATGCATTTATTTCATCATGTCCGGAGGGGGGAGGGTCTCCCAAGAAAGTTCAAATTCACAACAGCCACTACATTCACCCACATGACACAGCAAGCAATGCACACAATCCCAGCTGGAGATCTGTGCCTCACAGTCATTCTGGTGAGAACGTAGAATAGTCACCACTCACACACAACCAGGAGGGACATTTTTCCTGGTTAATCAGGAAATACTGATTTCACACCCTAAGTGCCTCAGGCACAGGCCTTGAGTATGTTATACACGCACTCGCGCACACACATACACAGACCAAGGGCTTCTGCTCTTGACAGCCGGAGAGAATGTACACGAGTAAAACAAAACGCCCCAGAGACATTTAACTGACAGAAGGACAGGAGATCCAAGCATTTTAGGATCCAACCCATGGTCCTTAATCTACCGTTACCATGTTAAAGCGGTTGTGAAAGAACAGACAAACGATTGACTATTCAGAAGTGGATCTCAGCCGCAATTCAATACTACCATCATGACACTGATGCTAACAAGGTATGAAGTAACATACACTTCTCTCCACTTCCTCCCTGTTAATAAACAGCGAGAGAAAAAAAAAAAAAAAAACCCAAATAAATCACTGATGATGATAGATGATAGTACATCAATACAACCCTCTACTACTCCAGGTGACTAATTGTGGTTTCTGTGTGTGGAAAGACAGTTGGATCTGCTGCCTGGAGAGCTTTTAGGGCAAACGTACAAAGGCTAAATGCACAGACGGAGATGTCACGGTCAGTATGGACAGTCAAAACACAAGGACACAAGCAATCTTACAGAAAAAAAAAACAAGGGACACCTCATGTAAAATTATTTTTCCTCTAAAACCATGAATGGTGAGACAGGCATGAATTAGGCTTAGTTCCTGTAAACAAACGTAAAGTTCTACCTAACTTAAAATCAGTTGGTTTTTTTATCCAATTCTTCACAAAATCAGTTCAATATGCCAGACAGTGTGTGGAGCATTTCCACTAAAACTATCCACTCCAAACCACTCCTAAAACAAGTCACCCAGAAACACCATGCAAAAGTTCAAGTTCAAGTTAAATTATTCTTTAAGTTCTTCAAGTTTTTATAAATATCATGCTGCCTGGTTACAAGGAAATGAAACTTACATTCCATTTTATACATTTATCAAATTGTAATTTATCAATTTATATTACATGTCTACCTTTTTTCATGAGAAGGCAGTCAATGAGAACGCAGTGAGAAACTATTTTGTTGTTGATAAAACAATCAATATATACATTTACGGTCAACCAGTGACAAATGAGAAACGTTCCATATGTGCGAGAGAGACATCGTTTGAAATGTTTGCTATTGTACCAACGTTAACGCAAGGAGTACGGCAATTTTGCACGGGACGGCTTATGATTACTTTGTGCGTTTGATGCCCGTGAGGGGAAAGGCATTTTAACTTGATGTCATGACCCAGCACAACAGGGTGAAATAAACGAGGAGCCCGGGGCTCATAGCTAGGATGTCAAACTGAATGAATGCATCCCAGCTCTTTGGCCACCGCCTGTCGTTCATTATTTTAACGCTGTACAGAGCGGTATGTCTACAGCACAAATCACATTGGGGCTATATTAATGATGGAGAAAACCATTTAACTACTTCAATACATAAAGCGAACTGGTCTTTAGATAGTCTGCCGACTTAGCCCACCTACCTAAGCTGCACCTGCTCCATCACGTTAGCAAGATGCATGGTCAAGCTCACTGTATCAGTGCAGGTTGACACCAACACTGACCACAAGAACACCGAAATTTCAATGAAGTATCTTCTCGTGATACACACGACTGGTGCTTTCCTTGCGCCAGGTTATATTCTGCTGGCCAACTAGTCAAGTAAATCAAGCATGGAAAAAATAAACAAAGGGCAACTAGTGGACGCGAGCTTCTTCAGGTTTTGTCTTAGGGGTTGCATTGAATTCATAATCATTGGGATTAATCTATATAAAATAACTAGCTACCAAGTACAATTATATAGAATGGCACAAACGTAGCCAAACAGAAACGGCTTGTGTTCGCACGTGGAATAGCGTTAGTTTGTTAGACATCCACGAACCTGAAATTTGCTTAACTTAACATCGCTAAGCTAGCATTATCCACCATTCTAACCCAACGTCGTTACCTTGCTACCTATACAAGCTGAAAATCATGTTTCGAAAGAGGAGACCGATAAGATACCTATAGCTATATTAATTAACTCGCCAACAGCGATACCATTCGAGAGAAGACAAAAACAATTTCCCGAATCGTGGCGACAGTGTCCTTTCGGTGCGGCTGTAACTAATGGCAACAACAGCATCGACAGCCTGTGTTAGTAACGCGTAAGGACGAATAGACTGTACTACATCCACGAGGTAGCAAAAGAGTTAATTTCCAAATACACGTTTCGCGTTTTTTTTAAGGTATTTAATTGTATCGGTTTTTAAAATTACCTCAATGCAACTACATTAAAATAGACGAAAACAAGTCGTTCTGTTGACTCACCACCATTCCGATATCCCGGTTCAGGGGGTGAGGTAGGGGTCGGGTGGACTCCGTCTTCAAATTCAAGCTCTCTCCCTCTTTGAAGTAGCTAGCCAGCTAGCTAGCTGGATGTTCCTGGTAAACGTGTGGCCGGAATCCCTTTTCCTCGCGTCAGTAATTCAACCTTGCAATATTTTACCTCACATCTTGGAAGGTATAGATACCCTGCGTTGGCTAAGTTGAAGCAAACAAGACTAGCGGAATAACAACTGGACCGCTCTCCAGCCCGTCTCTTGAAAGCCAGCTCGCTAACCCCCAAGAAGACAGAATGAGAGGGAGGAGGGAAGGAGAGATAGAGGGAGGAGGGGGGCGCGGCGAAATGTTAGATGCTTTGACTAGCTAGAAAGCAGTACCATAACGTTACATTTCAGTGAAACGGAAAAAAAATAGTACTGGCACGACATGTTTAGCTAGCTGGCTAACGTTACATCAACTGAACAATGTGAACAAGATAACTCTATTTAAACCAGAGAAAGCGGTTGTTCACAGATTCCTCATTGGAACCAGAGGTCCGTTTGTCTCTGGCGCGGCCGTCGATTCATCGGTGTCACAAAGCCATGTGAGTTGGGAATCGCCTCCCTATCCCTCATGCAAACTAATGCAAAACGTCTTCGGGATCACTTCGCCTCTACCAACTCGCTTTGACGGTCAAATTTGTGTAAATTGCAAATGTGCAGGCTCGGAACAAGTGATACATACCTAAAAACGTAACAGTATGCTAAAAATATTGACAAATGTGGGTGTAACTGGTAGCATTCCACAAAGCTGTGCTAAATAGCGGAGTTTAGGTCGCGCTGTCATACGACGCGCACCCCTATACGGAGAGAATGATATGGCCCGTTGATATGCCTGCCCCTCTGGACAAAAGGTTTTGGAGCGGGAGGCAGGGAGACGCGCTCGGGATGTCTGATATTCCGAACAACCCACTTGCCGGACCAAATCACCGCGTCTCAGTTCGTACGGTCTCTGGACTAGCTTCAGTCAAAGTGTGTGGCCTACACGTTACCGGATCCAACCGCGCGGATGGTTTCAAGACCCATCTGAACGCTTTCGTTCCTGGACATCCCTAATCCGTAACCATGACAAGAGGGGTTTCAATGAACAGGGAAGGCTATTAAATGTCTGTGCCAGACATAGTGCCTATACCGCCATCCTTTGACTAGTGTAGGAGGCCTAGGCTATGTAGCCTATGCGGACTAGTATGAGCCATGTTTGCAAATAATTTATTTAAAAAAACACGTCGGCTGAATCAAAAACTCAGACTAACAGCGATTCATTGCAACAGAAGTTACTCTAATAAGCCAAATTCAAATTATTTAAAGCGGAATGTGAATGCATTGCAATTTACTGGCCAGCTCAATCAAAAGTAAAAAGCAGGCTACTTTTTCCAGTTTGAGAAGTTAATAAAGCCGTTTTGTAATGCACACAAATAATCCCAAATGTACCCTGAAACTACAGTAATGTTCTCTTTGGGTACAAATGAGTTCGTTTTCCAAGCAAAAAAACGTACAAATTAATTATATATTGCTGTGTACAATTTTATGTAGGCTACCTGTATGGTACCACCCAACGACAAGCATTTGTACCTCTGAGAGTGTAGGCTACCTATCAGTGATACCTTACCAATGCCTTTTGCAAAACTTTGTATGCTATTCCTTAGTTGACACAGAATGTGAATTCAGAACATATGCCATGTTTTTAATATGCCTACCTGAATTGCACTTACATTTTTTATATAGGTGTACAGTTTTTGTATAAAAGTGCAAATGGCCATTTATTATGGTAAATGCATTTATATAGCGCCTCTATCCAAAGCGCTGTACAATTGATGCTTCTCATTAACCAATTCACACAGTGAATATCATCTATACTATTGACTATTGACCTAAGTACTCTAACCTAAATGTAAGTTCTGTTTTGACTGCCGTTGAATTTTATATGAATGTAATTTCGTAATCTTTGCATTTATTAATGTATATTGATGTAATTGAATACATATTAATGCAATTTAGTGGTTTTTCATGTAATGCGTTAGGCTATGTACAGTATGTTAGGTGCGGACCCCAGGAAGACTAGCTGATTGCCATGGCATCAGCTAATGAGGATCCTTTGAATAAACATTAAACAATAAACACACAGTCACATACCAACAGCGATTGGCTGCCATGCAAAGCACCAACCAGCTTGTCAGAAGCAATTGGGGGTTAGGTGTCTTGCTCAGAGACACTTCGATACACCCAGGGCGGGATCGAACCAGTAACCCTCCGACTGCCAATGTCGCCCACGTTGACAACAAACATGAGAAATACACGTTTTTCGATAATAGCATAGGCTACTGTTGCTCTCGGCTCAGATATGCATAGCATAGGCTATATTTTGTATCAGTAGGCTATAGCCCATTTGAATCTAAATACACATAAACACACAATCTGTTGAATGCAATACAATACAAACTTACATGCATTTCAGCACGTGTAAATTAATATTCCCCCTTAATTTTCAGTGATGGTAGGCTATGTGAGGGTTCATTGTGTAAGCAAGTTGAAACAAATATATATCTGCAACTTCCCTTGAATCACTCGTCAAACTACCGACAAACTAGTCAGGAAGTGTGGAGAGCGATATGATCTTGGTCATAATTACAGCGGTCTTTCGACATCCATCATTTCTAATCAAGTCCGTAGCCTACGCATGGCCAAACATGAGTACTGAATTAGAGTATCTCAAAGCTCAATGCAAGATAAAAAGGGCGAGAAATGGACTACAGACAACGCGCTTGATGTCGCAGCCTATGGCATAGGCCCTACCTGTCGCTCTGCGTTGCATGGCGTCCAGTGTCACACCGACTACAATACGTTTGAATACAGAAGTGGACAGACTTCACTTCTCTATCTGCTCACGTGGGCTGCAGTCCGGAAAGTTTACGCTTGCCTAAAAATAGGAAACGCGCCTTTACTGAATCTCCATCTCTGCAGTTTAGGAGCAAAGCGTCATGCAACACAAAAACCACAGTTGAAAATAAATTATGCTCAACGCAGTAGTATTTCTACTGTCTCTGACTATTCTGATCGCATTTTGTCCATTTTAATTTTAGATTGGGTTGAAGTTGCTCTGACAACAAGGTGTGAGCGTTTAACACTGGATGTTTTCTGAATAGAGAATTTAAGTAAACATTCTATCATTCTATTTCCAAAACTGGATTTTCCATTTCGGGGAAACCACGTGTATCTTTCTTCAAGTGACACTTGTTAAAAAAACAAAACTACTTTCTTAGTTTTCAATGTATTCATATGGCTCCAAAGGAAAATACAAGGACCTTTCCATATCATTAAGTCCTTTGATATGCACAATCCCTATGAAACGGTGTTGAAAATATAGTTATTTCCAGTTATTTCACATTTGCCTACACGTCACCACCATCATCCGTTATAATATTAGCGTCACGTGGAATTACGTTTAATTTCCCTAACTGCAGTCGTTTTTTCTCTCCGTTTGCCTTTATCAAATGCATTTTACCTTTATTTTTATTTGCGCGTAACACGCTTATTTCTAAAATGGCCCATTTCATTTCAAATGTTTGTCTTTGCCAACCAAAATGTACAAAGTGCTGCATAAATAGATTTAGCATTATTAGTACATGACACCGACGCACTATGCCGATGGATATTGAAGGAGTGGAGCTGGGTGAAGAGGCGATGGGGTCAGAAGCAGAGCAGGCGATGTTGTCCATTCCGCTAGTTCACGGGTATGTGAGTCAGTTCCTTATTGGTTGTTCCACAAACCGTAGCCATAGAGACTGTCCTTGTGCTGAAATCCACTGAACCAGAGCGATTAGAACATCGACGGGCCTTCCTGAGATGACTAGGACTTTGCAGACGGATGTGCATAATTATGAAAGAGATACGATTGATTACTTTATTGCAGATCCACCAAGTGTAATTCCAAAAGTATATCGATTGAAGAAAGTACTGTGCTTAGGCACATGTAAAAATATAATGTGAAGATAAAAAAAATATCAGTTTATAAATATCGAAACTACTATATGTACTATAAAAAGCAGTGAACAGTTTAAAACCAAATCAACCAGACTTTGGCTTGCTTTTTGCTCTCCAGGTAATCCGAGACAGCCTCAAAGTTATTATCTGAAAAGTATGTTTCATTTATTTAATTATTATTGAATTTGTTATAAAATGGAAACAGTAATACAGGAAACATCCAAGACCACTTTTACTCAAAGGAAATCTAGGGTGCCTAAGACTGCAAATGTCTGAATTGCATTCATAACCGAGAAGAATATGAGTGGAGGGGCGGCTTTTTTGTACAGTCTGCCAATTGGACCTAATTTGTAGGTATTTGGCGCCCTCTAGTAACCAATTTTGGAACAACACACTTTTCCCGGTGGGGGTCACAGTAGCTGTGGCACTGAACAAAATTCAGAAGTACAGAGCTGTTAAGAAACTTGGATTTTACTGAATCACTCAACAATGCTGTCAGAATGTCTTCTGTACAACTATCCACTGCAAATTTACAGAACAACGGAGGACATCTTTTGAACAGAGAACAATGCGGCATAAAAATATAACAAACTCGGAGAGCAGTTGTCCGACTCCATTTTTAACTGGGCTTTACAGTTAAAAATAGTGGTCAAGTAAAAAACATTGTTCTTACTCAATAGAGACAATCATGTGATTCATTACAGGTAAAATGTTCTTCCATGAATTTAACATGTACCATGCAGGTACTTGGGAAAAGTTGCTGGGCTTGTAAAAGGTCTGAAGAGAGTGATGAATACTCAGGTTGGCATAATGGCATCTACACACTGCTTTCAATGCAGCAAAGCTAACTAATGAAATTCAAGTCATGAATTGAAAACCAACACTGAACACTACAGGCATATTTCAATTCAGAGTGAATTTCCTGAACTAACTGAATCATCCCACCCCCCGGTGGACAGATCAGAAAGCACAGCCCTTCGGAGACGAGAGATATGAATCTACTCTGGTTTACACTCATCTCAGTCCCTCAGCACTTCAGCTCTGTCTCACGTGTGTGCTCGCTAGCAGCGCTTCTGAATTACAGAGTCTGAGGAACAGGTCACCAGACACTCCACCTCCTCACCTCACCTCACCTCACCCAAACCCAACCCAACCCAACCCAGATCCTCACCACCCCACCCCAACCCAGCCCCTCAGCCTACCCCAACCCAACCCAGCCCCTCAGCCCACCCAAACCCAACCCAGCCCCTCAGCCCACCCAAACCCAACCCAGCCCCTAACTCCAACCCAATCCAACCCAGCTCCTCACCCTAACCCAACCCAGCCCAATGCCTCGCCTCAACCCAACCCAACCCAACCCAACACAACAGCAGATGAGGGGTCCAGCTGACGCCCGCGGAGGTACCCAGGACACACACACACACACACACACACACACACACACACACATATATATACACAAAGCTCTTTCTATCGGAGTCCCAGCTTCTTCTTCTCCTTCTGCTTTTTGCGCACAACCTCCATGTTGCGGTCCTTCCACATGCTCTTGCGCAGTTTAATGGGCCGGCTGCCCACGTACTTCCCTGGAGAGCGAGAGAGAGAACGAGAGACGTCAGTGGAACAATGAATCCCACAATGCCCTGTCAAACATGCATAGGCATGACTGGCCAACTTGTGTGAAGTTGGAATAACCAATATGCCATGAACCCTGACCACGTAATATACAGTATATTATTGAAATTAACATAGTAGATGATGCCATTCAACACCATTTACAGCACACTGGGAACTATGACTGAAGTAATATAATACATCTGTCACTTTGAATGCATGTTGAACAAAGCTAACATTTCTCATGTAGTGTTCCTGCTAGTGTAGGTGAGCACTCCACTCCACACTCCACACTCCACACTCCACACTCCACACTCCACACTCCACACTCCACACTCCACACTCCACACTCCACACTCCACACTCCACACTCCACTCACCGTTCATCTCTCGCATGGCGCGCACGTAGTCGTTGGGGTCCTTGAAGCTGACGAAGCCGTAGCCCTTGGTCTTCCCCGTGCGCTTGTCCCGGACCACCTTGGCCTTCAGGAAGGAGGGGTACCGGCTGAAGGCCCTGGCCAGGATGTCATCGTTGACCTCGTTACCAAGGTCGCCGCAAAAGATCCGGAAATCATCTGCAGGAGGATCACAGTGGTCAGGAAAAGAGTGAGAATGTGCGAAAAATATTGTGTCACGTGCATGCGTGTATGTCCCACATGGAAATGAAGATATTAGCATGAGGCGGGAATCTGCACTCCTAGTTCCCCCTCAGGTGTTATTAGTGGATTCTGCTCACCATTTCATGCAAAGCTCATTCTATAGCCACACTGAATAAAGTAAATAAACTATTAATATTTCAGTCACAAGAGTCGACACAGCTTTTCTTTTTTTTTTTTTAGCTTCATAGCATCACATTAGTTGAATCAAAGGTCATTGTTCAAAACTACATGCGAGCTACGCGTGTGACCGTACGGCTGGGCCCTACCTGCTTCCCACTCCAACAGGCTGGGGTCCTCCCAGGATGTGCCCGCAGCAGTGCGGATGCACTTCTTCACCTTCTCCTGCTTCCCCTTCTTCTTGTCCTCAGCGCTGCCATCTGCTGGCTGCAGCGGGGAAGTACAGGCCAGTCAAGTCAAGTGAAGAAAGCAGTGATGATGTTAGACCTACACGCTGTGTGGTGTAGTGCCAAAAATATTGCAAAATAAGCTTATTATGAATCTTGGAATACTAGTATATAATCTAAATACAGTAAGTCATTTGTTATCGGAAACAAGCAAACCATCCAGGGAAAGGTGCCGACAGATCCGATGCCATCTGATGCTATATTTCTCAACTCCTTTCCAGGGAAAGAAAAGAATGGAAAAAAAAAAAGGGATATACCATTGTATTTTTTGCATTGTTGTTTTGGCGGAGCTGTACCTCGGTGTGGCTGGGCTCTGGCTCCGGTAATGTGGGTCCGATCACACTCTCCTCCCCCAAGGCAGGCTCCTTCTTAGCATCCAGCAGCCCAGCAGCCACCACTGCAGCCTGCTGCTCCGCTACTGCTGCAGCCAGCTCCTCCTGAGAGAGGGAGGGAGAGAGGGAGAGAGAGAGAGAGAGAGATTACATTAGCTCCTCCTAAGAGAGGGAGAATGGGAGGGATTACATTAGTTCCTCCTGAGAGGGAGGGATTACATTAGCTCCTCCTGAGAGAGGGAGAGATTACATTAGCTCCTCCTGAGAGAAGGAGGGATTACGTTAGCTCCTCCTGAGAGAGGGAGGGATTACATTAGCTCCTCCTGAGAGGGAGAGATTACGTTAGCTCCTGAGAGAGGGAGAGATTACGTTAGCTCCTCCTGAGAGAGGGAGAGATTACATTAGCTCCTCCTGAGAGGGAGAGAGAGGGAGGGATTACATTAGCTCCTCCTGAGAGGGAGAGAGAGGGAGGGATTACATTAGCTCCTCCTGAGAGAGAGAGAGAGAGAGAGAGAGAGAGAGAGAGAGAGGGATTACGTTAGCACCCCCTGAGAGAGGGAGAGAGAGGGAGGGATTACATTAGCTCCTCCTGAGAGAGGGGGAGGGATTAAGTTCGCTCCTCCTGAGAGAGAGAGAGAGAGAGAGAGAGAGAGAGAGAGAGAGAGAGAGAGAGAGAGAGAGAGAGAGGGATTACGTTAGCACCCCCTGAGAGAGGGAGAGAGAGGGAGGGATTACATTAGCTCCTCTTGAGAGAGAGAGAGAGAGAGAGGTTCAGATAGGTCCTCCTGAGAGAGAGAGAGAGAGAGAGAGAGAGAGAGAGAGAGTCTATGTGTGTGTTCGTGCACACGAGTGCCTGTCCAATGCGTGCACAGAGTAAGCGCGCGCATACACACACATACCATGCGTGCCTGTCTCAGGGCCCGGCTGTCGGGCCTCTTGGGCGCGGGGGGGGCCGTGTACACTGTGGGGGCTGCCTGGATCACCGTCGGGGTGAGTTTCGGCGTGGCCTGGACGGCTGGCCGTGGAGGCACTGACACCATGGGGCTCATTCCTCCCACCTGCAGGGGAAACCACAGAGGAAGAGGGTCAGAGGTCAAAACAAGGGCGCGGCGAAACCAAAACGGAGAACAATCGGAGACACATGGTCAAAAAGCAAAAACTCCACAGCAGCCTCTAGGATGCTGTGCCCTCCCCCACTGCACGCTGCGCAAACCGACCAACGGAAGCAGCTGAGGTGGGTGCAGGGGGGGACAGCCATGCCTCCAGGCAACCATGCACCTTCCGCACTGGATGTGGTCAACACTGAGAAAACACCCACCCAACAGGAGGATGGGATATGACGTCACAGGAACCTTCCCTAAAGAGGGCCTCAGATATCACGGGCCAGGAAGGCCCAGAATGTTCTTACAATAAAATACAAACCTTACTTTAGCCTGTAAACACCTGGGCTGGATGCGGTGTGTAATGTCCAAACCCGAGCCTTGCGGGTACTCACCGGTGGCATCGTGCCCATGGGGCCCATGTGGTGCTGGGGGGGCCCCATGTGGTGCTGGGGGGGTCCCTGCATGGGCGGGGCCATCATCATGGGTGGCGGAGGGGGCGGTCGTGGCAAGGGGGGCGCCATCATGCCCTGAGGAGGGGGTCCACGCATCATTGGCATTCTCTGACCTCCTGAGGAGGAGGAGGAGGAGGGAGGGAGGGAGGGAGGGTGAAATTTTGGAAAAAAAAGAGGGTGAGATTGCACCAGAAAGAAACGACAGAAAAGGAGCAAAACAGGGTGAAAGTGGGGGGGGGGAACATTGGAGAAAAATTCTGCAGTGTAAGAAAATTCAAGACAGAATGAACAGAGGATATTACATTCTGTCTAATCTATGTAGTGACGTCACGGCTCTGGTGGGTACCTGCTCTCTGCAGAATGTGTGGCACAAACGCTGGCCTCATCATGGGCGGCCTGAGGGGCGGGACGCCTGGGGAGGGTGGAGATGGGGAGAGGAACGTCAAACGCTGGGAATGCTCGTTTGGATGTACCAAGAATTTACACAAGTTGGAACTGCTCAAAACAAATCTATTGCTGTTCGATGAAAAAGGTCAACTGTAGATTACTGTGCAGAGGACAAAGCAAGCATGTCACTGAAGCATCGTGGACAAGCTCTGGCTCAGCCCATAGTAGATAATGCCTGATAAAATCTCCCAGACCCAACAGCCCCTCCCAAACACATCAGTACCGTTTGGAAGAATGAGTCAAAGTGGAAGAAAAGTACTTGCTGCACCCACAAATCCTGACACTGGGCCTGGCCCTTTTTACCTGGGCCTACAAAGGTAGGGGGTGGGGGCCCCACGAAGGTGGCAGCTCTGGCCTCCAGGCTCTGCTGGACCTGTGAATTTACGAGAATAAATATAATACACCGGTTCTGTAACAGGGCTGTTCATGGGTCATCCCATGTCAACTCAACACAAATTTTGAACCACAAGACAGATTTTAATTAGATTAGATTTATCATGCTGATTTGGCCTTGTAAGAAACCCCTGGAAACGAAATTGCAATTCAATCAGTCAATCTGGGAGATATGGGCCAACAATGTTCTCGCTAATTTGCGTGACTCCATGACTTTGACTCGCCATCTTGACTTGAATCTTGACGGGTGCAATTTAGTTTCCAGGGGTTTCTTCTAAGGCCAAATCAGCATGCCATCTCATTCAAATCTTGTTAAATGCACATGATGGTGGTAATGTATAAAAAAAAATACAGCTCGGTTTTAATAAGCTTTAAATCTAACATTTCAGCTGAGCACTCAACACTCACTCTCAACCCATGCCAGTTAACAGGACATTTTGTTCATGGATGTTCAATATAAAACATACAGAAATGATATGCTCTGTGAAGCAAGTTCATCTGTATTTCTGTGTTGGAACAAATGGTGAAAGGGTACCCTAGCCCTTTTCTGTAGGTGGCCTGTAACGTAGTGGTTAAGGTTAAGGGCCTTGCTCAAGGGCTCAACGGCTGTGCGGATCTTATTGTGGCTACACCGGAGATCGAACCACCGACCTTGTGTGTCCCAGTCATTTACCTTAACCACTATGCTACAGGCTACACTAGTGTGCGAGACCCCAGCTGTCCCACTACCTGCTGGTAGGTGTTGGTGCCAATAATGGGACGAACGACAGGCATGGCAGGCACTGCCAGGGCCACGGGGACAGCCTCTACCACCGCTGGGCTTCCTGGGGCCATGGGCACTGAACCACCCAGCACCTCCTGCTCAAACCTGACAGCGAGACAGAGGAACACACCGCCCCACCCCAAACATCAATAACAATGGATCAGTCCTGGAGCAAGCGGAGGCGATTGACTGGCAATGTCGTCTGTACATTGAGCTGACAAGTTCTTTGCAAAACCCGCTATAGTATGGACCCTCTGCACAGATAAGTGTAGAGGCTGCATTGAGTGTCTTCACCAGCCTGACCGAAATGTCCATGCAGTGATAAGTGATTAATTGCTGTTAAATGCAATGAATAAAACTTTGTCATTATAAAAGAGTGCCTGTGGCTTTACTTTCATCCTGAGATGTGCTTACTTTTAAAGTGTCACGTTTTTAAACTGAGCATTCACCTCGGGTTTTCCCTCTGAAGAAAACAAGCCACAAACATATAAACTTTGCATAAATAGCGCAGAAGCACAGGGCTCCGTAACCCGATAGCCCTGTACCATTTCGAGTTAGCATTAAAGACCGTTGAACTCACAGAGCCATCTCGGCCTCCATCTCCTTGAGCCGCTCTTCTCCCGACTTCACCGCCATTCTCCCAAAAATCTGAAATGGCCAACACAGACCCGGGGACGCTTTTAATTCCACCTACGTTTATCCATTCATTCCAGCTAGCAAGCTATATAAATGTTTCTCTGCAACTTGGCAAATGTTAGATAGCTGGTGAGTTAGCTAGATACCCTGATTAGACTCAACGTGTCTAGCTATCGAACAAACAGCAGTATTTTATGTAACGAACTCATCTAGCTAACCCAGCCAAGGACAGTAACAGCAAGTCACGGTTATTTATCAATCCGGAAAAAAGCAAACCTGACGAAACGTTTGCAGATCACCTAACGTTACCTAGTCTACGTACGTTAAGTTAGCCCGGTCTGCTTACGTTGGGTAACGTTAATTGACTGGCTGGCTGGTTGAATTTTTCGTTACGCTAGCTAGGTAATGAATACAAACCTTTGCGTGTCTCTAGAATTCAATAATATCTAATTTCTGCAGCCTCCAATGTGGATGATGTTCGTATGAAATCAGAAATTGACCTGTTTTGAAGTAACTCTCGCTACCCAGTACTTCTCATCCTCCATTCAAAAGGGTCGCTCACATATGACGTATATCCTGCGATCTGATTCTTTTTCAGTGTTGATTAACAGCGGGATGTAAACTATGATTTGTGGATTACCGCCACCTACTGAATATTTTACGTCATCACGGCTTAGTTTACATATACTACGTATTGCTGCGTGCTCCACCATCTTGATTCTCTCCAACTTGGTTTAAATCTCACTAACACAGTTTATGACAAGGCTCTACTATCCATGTTTATATCTGTCATACCCCCTTTATTGTTCTTCCAATGTCCCAGGTCTGTCCTGCTCTTTCCTCCCCCTTTCCTTTTCCTCACTCTCCTTGCTGCCTCTGCATATGACATTTTATTCTTAACTCTTGTCCTTCCAACTTTCAACATTTTCATTCTCTAACATTGCTTTGCACCCACTTCATGGTTACCCCCACAGTGTAAACAGACAGCCTGTTCTTTTGATAGCTTGAACACTTTCCCACACCTCCTTCCCCTGTGCACTCTTCTCCTACAAACTGCTGCCACATGACCATAATCTTGGCACCTATAACACCTCACTCAGTGGAACCCTTGCGAATGCTGTTACTCTAAAGCTGAAAAAAATATAAAAACACTCTCAGGTAACTCACTATGAAATTATAGCAACATTGACCAACTTTCCTGCTCCTTTCCTTCCCAATTACTTTTCATCCATCTCGCCCAACAAACTCCCTCCACATAAAAACAGGTATGTGACAAGGCCTGTGTTTGTGTACTGTTTGTAGAGTTTGTAGAGAGTATGAGCTGTTTTTATATAAAAATGTTTTATCTTGTAACAGATGTGAGCGGGTACTGTTTCCTGGGGTATATATTTGTTTGCAACGACCACAGGCAATGTGGATTTATTCTGTTCATTCTGTGCATGTAAACCTTTTCAACAATATGTTGGTGATTCGTGTCTTTATCTGTTATAGACTGATGTTTTTCATTGAGAGGACAACAGCAGAGTGGAAGTGTGTGGCAATCGCTGTTCTTTTTCATGTTTCTTTTGTTTGATTTTGTTTCCAAGTGTTTAATCCTTTTTGCCAGCCAGCGCCCATGATAATGCGGATTAGTGATCAGCCTGTGTTCACTTACTGTACTCTGGCCTGTGGCGGCGCTGGTTAGCAGCTTTGTATATTTGTTTGTTTGTTTGTTTGCTATGTTTGTGAAAACCTTCCCGATTGTTTGCCAGGCTAACCCAGCGCCGGATATATGCATGTTGGGAGGAAGAGCAGGGCTAATGTTTGCAGATTTGAACTTGGTTCTTTGTTTGCACCTGATGATCCTTTATGTGTGGGGTGTTTCTGACTGACGGTGTGTTTAACCCCTTGCTCTGCATCAGAAAAGTAAAATAATTGTTTTAAGTTTGGTGTTAGTCCTTGTTAACGGTGGGGAAGTTTTATTGTGCTCTCAAACATTCCGTAATGAAATCAATGTTTAATAAATTATATTTTGATACTTCCAAACTTTTCCATTACATTACATTACATTACATTATGTGGCATTTAGCAGACGCTCTTATCCAGAGCGACGTACAACAAGGTGCAAATCAAACACAAGAACAAGTGCAAAAGTGGACCTGAGAGGACAGTACAGTTCCGAGTCCTAGTGTAAACATACAGAAATTCAGAACCCTTGAAGAGTACAATCAACTTTCAAACTAGCATACCACAGTTGGCAGCTAGAATACAACAATACAACAGCCAATAAAAACAACAATACCTATACAAGTAACTATATCTATACATAAGTGCCATTACGGTCTAAGGCTAATCACGGTGATTGTGAGTTGGGGAGGGAAAGGTGTAGCCTGAAGAGATGGGTCTTCAGTCTGCGCTTGAAGGAGGTCAGAGACTCTGCCTTTCTGACATCCACCGGGAGGTCATTCCACCACCGAGGGACCAGGACAGACAGCAGTCGTGACCGTGAAGTGCAGGTGTGGCAAGGGGGAGGCGCCAGACGGCACGAAGTGGCAGAACGGAGGGGTCTTGTTGGTGTATAGATCTTGATAAGGGATTGAATATATACAGGGGCTGATCCTTTAACTGCCTGGTATGCGAGCACCAAAGTTTTAAATTTGATGCGAGCCATAACAGGCAGCCAGTGGAAGTTGCTGAGCAGGGGGGTGACATGTGAATGTCTGGGAACATTGAATACCAGACTGGGCTGCAGCATTCTGGATGAGTTGTAGGGGTCTGATGGCAGATGCTGGAAGGCCAGCCAGCAGAGAATTGCAATAGTCCAGGCGGGACAGGACCATTGCTTGAACAAGTAGCTGAGTGGAGTAGGTGGTGAGAAAGGGTCGGATTCTCCGGATGTTGTACAGGAAGAACCTGCACGCCCGGGTCACCGTAGCGATGTTCTTGGAGAAGGATAGCCTGTTGTCCATCACCACTCCAAGGTTTCTTGCACTAGGGGATGAGGTCACTGTGGTATCCCCTAGTGAGATGGAGAAATCAGAGAAGGGAGAGGTTAAAGCAGGGATGAAGATCACCTCCGTCTTATCTGGGTTGAGCTTTAGATGGTGGTTGCCCATCCAGCTCTGGATGTCTCTTAGGCAGGCTGAGATACGGGTAGAGACCTGTGTGTCTGATGG
The DNA here is from genome assembly GCF_963514075.1 of Conger conger. NCBI lineage: Eukaryota > Metazoa > Chordata > Actinopteri > Anguilliformes > Congridae > Conger > Conger conger. The sequence goes on along the minus strand of NC_083760.1, from coordinate 83,488,854 downwards.
GGGGAAGGAGAGAAAGAGTTGGGTGTCATCGGCATAACAATGATAGGAGATGCCATGAGCAGAGATAACGGGGCCAAGGGATCTCGTGTAGATGGAGAAGAGGAGGGGTCCGAGGACTGAGCTCTGGGGGACTTCTGTAACAAGGGGGCGAGGGGTTGACACTCCTCCAGCCCAGGACACCTGGGAGGACCGGCCAGAGAGATAAGATTGGATCCACTCTAAGGCTGTGCCACAGATCCCTGTAGATGCCAGGGAGGCTAAGAGGATGGAGTGGTTGACCGTGTCGAACGCCGCAGAGAGGTCAAGAATGATCAGGACAGAAGAGAGAGAGGTTGCTCGTGCAGCCTGAAGGGACTCGTTGACAGAGAGGAGTGCAGTCTCCGTCGAGTGGCCAAGTCTGAAGCCGGACTGGTGGGGGTCCAGCAGGTTATTCTGAGAGAGGAAGGAAGAGAGTTGGTTGGAGGCAGCTTGTTCAATGGATTTGGATAGAAAAGGAAGGAGAGATACCGGACGGTAGTTTTGAATGCAGGAGGGGTCTAGAGTGGGTTTCTTCAGGAGCGGGGTGATGTAGGCCCTCTTGAATGATGAGGGAAAGCAGCCAGAGGACAGAGAGGAGTTAACAAGGGAGGTGACAAACGGGAGGATGTCAGGCATGATTGCCTGAAAGAGGTTTGAGGGGATGGGGTCCAGGGCACAAGTAGTAGGGCAGTGGGAGTGCAGGAGGTGAGAGACATCAGCATCTGTAAGGGGACAGAAAGAGGAGAAACAGGGGGCAGACACAGAAATGGAGGCAGGCATATAAGTGATGGTGGTCGCGAAGGTGCTGCGGATATCTGCAACCTTCTCGTCAAAAAATACCGCAAAGTCATCAGCAGTGAGCGAGGACTGAGATGGTGGGGGAGGTGTGCTGAGGACAGAGGAGAAAATGGAGAACAGTTGACGAGGGTTAGAAGTGGAGTTCTGGATTTTTTTTTGGAAGTAATTTCTTTTGGCAGTGGTGATAGCGGAGGAGAATTCCACCAGGTGAGACTGGTAGGAAGACAGGTCCGATGGGTCTTTTGATTTCCTCCACTTCCTCTCAGCTGCACGTAGGCTGGGCCTGGAGGAAACGTAGAAGGTCAGAAACCCATGGGCTGGGAGGGGAGGATCGAGCAGGCCGGGAGACAACCTTGCTCTGCATGGTTAATTCTTAGTATACTTGTGACCAGATTACAAGGCTCTCAAGTTTCATGAAAAACTCAGAGTGAGGTTGCAAATCAGGGCTGGAGCAAATCAACATTGTGTATGTTTTGGTCGCAGAGGCCCCTTGGCCAAATCCACTTCTCCCAATTATAATTTAGTTTATCATTGAGTTTATATAAACTATATAAACTATAATTCAGTTTATAATTGACCAGCACAAATAAAACAAATAGAACCGAAAATGACGGGCCAAACCAATAAGACAAACTCAGCTGAATAAAATAAATAGATTTAGTTACACATGTAAGAAAAAAATGTAATAGTTCGGGAGAGGTGATCTTTGTGAGCATTTGTGCAAGGGTGTGACTTTGAGTGTGTGACCGAGTGTGTATGTGCATGCGTGACTGTGTGTGTGTGTGTGTGTGGTAGGGATGAACCGATATGAAATTTTACGGTACGATAGGATATCTTCAAAATATCACGATATTACACGATATTGCCCAGTGGCGTAACGCAAAATACCGGGGGCCCTCTGCAAGGTTTAGGCAGCGGGCCTTTTTCAACGGGGGGGTAGATTGGTGCAGTGTCAAGTAAATTGAATTTTAATAAATAAATTAATAAAATACTTCATGTTTTTCTTGTAAAATTGTCTGGTAGACTGTAAACCCCTGTCAGTAAATATTTAAATTCGAATTAACATCAATTATCTCTCTCATTTTCGCAGGGGCATCTTTTCATTGGCTGCACAAGCAAAACATAAGGAATTGCATTTAAACTTTCATATTCGCGCATATTTAAGCAATGTTTCCAAACATAGGCTAATAGCAGCTAGTAGCTAACGTTAAGTTTGCATGAAATTCTTCGACATGGGAGGTTAAAAACCTCCCATTGGGACTTTGTATTGCAGCCAAACACTACAATTCATAGAAAAAAATGACGTGACAAATGAAATAAGTCGAAGTTTTCAACTGAAACAATATTTTACTATTTAAAACGTACTAACTTATTGGAGCGTTGTTCACAGTATACCTACCCATCAGAGCACACTGCCTTTCTGAGCGTGCAGGTGGAGAGTGGGACAAACGCGGCAGATCCTCACAGTAACCCCGCCTACCGGCCAGACGTGACTCCAAATCCAACGAGACTGCTTTTAAAATCATGTTTATTTCCGTGTAGTGGGTTTTATCCCTTCTCGGCCGACTCACCGTGAGAAAAGACAGGTGTGGCGTGTGAGCGTGTGAACTGGTTGAAATGCTTGTGTCTCACAGTCAATGGGTGAGACTTGAGAAGTTTGAGATTACATATAATATCAGAGATTCCATCCTACGATTACGTCATTTGTTATTGACCCACAGAAGGCTGTAGAGGAAGTGAAAACAGTCACAAACTGCATCCACAGGATCCACCATCACTCTAGAACGCAAGTTAACGTACGTCTCTCTTTCTTCGGCTGGTTGTTAAAACGACAAAAAATGCTATGTGAGTGTGTGCATGAACGGATGGGCGAATGAAAAGCATCAATCGTACAGCGCTTTGGATAAAGGTGCTATATAAATTCCAACCAACCATTTGCCGGCCTTTTGTTTGGATGTGACGCTACAGTAAGCCTCACTGCAAACATAATAAATTAGCATTCTGAATCTGATGTCGGCTATTGTGGTAAATAGGTTACTTTCCTATTATTCGGAGCAGTGGAAGACATATATAATATATACAAACAATGAAGCTCATGCGTATTCAATCTGTTCTGTCTTGAACAATATTATTTTGGAGTGTATGCGCTTGAATTATGTCGAATTCTACAATACTTTTAATAGGCGCGCACAATAAAATAATATTGTTTGATCATTATTTGGTTTATGGTGCGAGAATGTGATGGCACAGTCTTATCTTCGTGGTGCACCTGCTAACGAGCAAGTTGCCTACTATTGTTTGCTTGTTCATAACGGCTTTTCTGCTATCAGATAATGACATTACATTAATGGCATTTGGCAGACGCTCTTATCCAGAGCGACGTACAACAAAGTGCATACCCTTAACCAGGGATAAGTGCGCTGAAAGACCAAGTTGAAGTACAAATACAGTTGAAGTACAATTTCAACTGCTACCTGTACAACGAAGATAAGGGCCTATTTTTTTTTTTTTTTTAAACAAACAAACAAACAAACAAACAAACAAACGAACAAAGCAAAAGTGACCAAACTTAACTAGCCAAACACTGCTTACCTAGCCAACTAAAAATACCGATACACAAAAAAGTAAATCACAGAAAGACAACAATTAAGGTTCACAGGGAGGTAGGGAGGGACGGGGAGAGGTGCTGCTTGAAGAGGTGCGGCTTCAGTTTGCGCTTGAAGGTGGGAAGAGATTCTAAAGTTCTGACCTCAAGGGGGAGTTCATTCCACCACCGTGGAGCCAGAACAGACAGTAGTCGTGAGCGTGAGGTGGAAGTTCGGAGAGGGGGAGGTGCCAAGCGGCCTGTGGAGGCTGAACGAAGAGGTCTGGCAGGGGTGTAGGGTCTGATGGTTTTTTGTAGGTAAGCTGGGGAAGACCCCTTAACTGCTTGGAAGGCTAGCACCAATGTTTTGAATTTGATGTGAGCCATGACAAGCAGCCAGTGGAGGGAAGTAAGCAGGAGGGTGACGTGTGAGTATTTGGGAAGGTTGAAGACCAGACAAGCTGCTGCATTCTGGATAAGTTGGAGGGGTCTGATGGCGGATGCTGGGAGGCCAGCCAAGAGGGAATTGCAGTAGTCCAGGAGGGACAGAACCATCGCTTGGACCAGGAGCAGTGTCGAAGGCAGCAGAGAGATCTAGAAGAATGAGGACAGAGGAGAGGATGCTGCTCGTGCGGCATGGAGTGATTATTTGAATGCAGAGGGCAGATTTAAAACTATTATGCTCTGCTGCTTGTCTTCGAAAGCAGAAGAAACAATGTGCAGAACCCCAGGGCTCTCACATCGAGTGTTAAAGTTTATTTATGTTTTAAAAGCCATTGGCTCAGTACTGTTCGATCTCCAAGTACACTACAATGTGGCACACTTTACAGTTATTTAACTTTCATCCAAAGGGCCCAACAGCTGTCCGGATCTTATGGCTACACCGGGGCTTGAACCACCAATCTTTTTCGAGTCTCAATCCTGTACTGTAGATCGTGTATAAAAAATTCACAGAACAAGATGTTCTTCCCCCGTTTTATGACAATCGATCACAAGTCAAAATCAGACTAAAACATCAAACCGTTAAGAGTTGAGCAAGCTGGTTCCTCCAAAACTCTTAAAGCAAAAAGTCATGCCAAAGTCAAGTATACCAATATGTATGCGGCCTATAATCAATGTATATCTTATGTATGCTGCCTATTACTCGTGATCAATATGTAATCCAATGAACCTATATCATTAATTACAGATGAGCTTGGAAACGCAAGAAACCACCATTAATCAAATGTTAAAGTATGATTGAGTACGCCTATATATTTTTAAACTGATTAACTGCTCATTTGTGCTCGAAGTATAGTGACCCTTATGTAACCTGAATTGAATAAAATAATGTGTATGCTTAAAAGGAAAATTGGAAAGTACCGAATAACACCATGTTTTGCATGATTCATCTTTTATGATTCCTCTTGCATGAACAGCTTGCAGGGCAGGATGTCTTGCGTTGTGGGGGTGGGCTAGCTTGGTCAAGGACAGTTTGAACAGCTGTAGGCCTGTACAATGTGATAAGAACATTTATTTGAAGAATAGCTTACAAAACAAACGTCATGTTTAAAGAAGTGTATAAAATGTGTGTGAAACCAACAATCGAGATTCAATTCTGCAGAATGTGCACTTGTGCTAATAAAGTCTGATTTTGTTGTTTTTTGACAAATTAGAGATTGGACTTAGAATTCTGTCGTTTCCGAGACACGACAGTAGCAGGAAACACCTGTTAACTGACGAAACTACTATTTAGATTCTTTACTAACCAAGGTATCAGGAGGACAGTAAATGACTGTGAACTCCTCATTAATGTAATGTACAAATATATTTATTTGTACATAAAGCCAGCATGACTCTAAATTAGCATGGCAACTACCGTTATTTCAGTACGTAAACATGCATGGGTGAATTTATTCCACCGTTTCCAAATGACATAGCCTATTTATTACCAATAGCTACATTTGTTACAGATGTTAGTGGGAAATAATTGCTTTTCAATGTGAACACTGAACATTGGAAAACAATAACTTGCACATGAAGCTCCATATAGGCTACGTTACATTTCACTAATCTTCAGAAATGTTTCTGAATTGTAACTGAAATTGAATGTAACCGACAATAGCCTAGACCATAAACTGCTGCAGTGCAAGGCGTTCAGATGACACATCAGGATTCTTGGAATACAGTTTGTATAGATTTTGTGGTGTCTCGAGGTTTTGTGTTTTTACAGGCTGTAACGAGTTGTAACTGGCTATGGGAATATTTGTGGGCTCAGCAAAAAAAATAACGCTTATGATATTTCATCGACACAAGATGTCAACACTGATGACGTTGAAGCCAATAAGCTTGTTGATTTTCTTCCCCTCGTTCGCTCCTTTGCTCCACTCGTTACTCCACTCCTTTGCTCCACATACCTTTTTCATTAGCTTGGATATTGTTAGGCATGCAGGCACAGGCAGATTTTGCTACATTTATGAGCTGAGAAGGAAAGAAGTAGCCTACCAACGCAAAATAAAAACGTATTTATGTGTTATATAATTGTGTATATAACTATGAGATCAATGTGTTTATATGTTCCTTTGGAAACAAAAATAGACAAGATGCTTTGCAATTATTTTATTTTCATCTGCTTGGAGTCCATTCACTTTGAGACCTTTGAAGCTTGCGTGACGATTGGCTTCAACAAAATGACCTATATTTTCGCTGGATAATCGGTATGTCCAGCCTTATAAATCCAAAGTCCCTGGTTACTTTTTAATAGTTTCAATGGATTTTGACAATAGACATGTCAGACTTCAATCATGTTAACGCTCTCGAGCGTGCGCCTACGTTTAAGCAGCAAATAACCGTGTTGTATCCTTCTAACGTAATTTCGGTGCCGTTGAACGTAATCGAATGCTTTTATTTATATCGTTCGAATGTGAGTGTGTGCAGTTAAAATGCAAATTGTATGGCTTTGTGCTATGGCCCGCAGGCTCAACTGTAAAACTAAGGACCCGTCCACGTATGCTGCTTCGGCAAAAGCAGCGCTGTGGAAATGATTGGAAGTAATGAGACTCCACGAGATCCACCATCGCTCTGAAACGCAAGTTAACGTAAGTCTCTCTTTCTACGGCTGGTTGTTAAAACGACAAAACATGCTATGCGAGTAGCCATAAGATCCGCTGCTATTTGCCTGCTATTTGGAAACGTAATAAATTAGCATTCTGAATCTGATGTAGGCTATTGTGGTATTCATGTATTTAGAATGTTTTGGAAATAATGGTAGACTAGCTAAATAGGTTACTTTCCCATTATTCGGAGCAGTGGAAGACATTATCCATATAGAAACAATGAAGCTCATGCGAATTCAGTCTGTTCTGTCTTCACAGAAGAGCCGAAGTAGTCGAAACAATATTATTTTGGAGTGTATGCGCTTGAATTATGTCGAATTCTACATTACGGACTGAATACGCAAGACGTTTTGTGACCAGAAATGCACATTATCATGTCGTAGTGTTGTATGTTTACAATAGAGCTGTAGATTGCCCAAACTGTTTTTGAACTCTGGAAACGTAAGCTGTACGTTTTTAAAATGGGAAAAATGGCAATCCGAACTAAACCTTTTTTTTATTTTTATAGGCGCGCAGAAGAAAAAAATATTGTTTGATCATTATTTTACAGGTTTATGGTGCGAGAATGTGACTGCACATTATGATACGTCTTATCTTTGTGGTGCATCTGCTAACGAGTAAGTAGACTACTATTTTTTGCAAGTTCATAACGGCTTTTCTGCTATCAGATAATGAGGGCTTTCAGTTGACGGGTGTTTCGTCAGTTGACAGTTGTTTCCTGGTATCTACAATACAGGATTGAGACCCGAAAGATTGGTGGTTCAAGCCCTGGTGCAGCCATAAGATCCGGACAGCTGTTGGGCCCTTTGGATAAAAGCTAAATAACTAAAGTGTGCCACGTTGTAGTGTACTTGGAGATCGAACAGTCCTGAGCCAATGGCTTTTATAACATAAATAAACATTATTTTTTAGCTTTAACACTCCATGTGTTATTATGTCGTTCGCTCCTTTGCTCCACATACCTTTTCATTAGCTTGGATATTGTTAGGCATGCAGGCACACAGGCAAGATTTAGCAACATTTATGAGCTGAGAAGGATTGTGTATATAACTATATATAAGTGGTAAAATAAAATCAATGGGGTAATTTCTCTGACCTAATTTTAGATCGGGAATGGCTGCAGTCAGTTCTTTTAAACGAGGCCCTAGGATACATGCCTTGAACATATAGCCAGGATTCTGTACTGCTGTTATAAGTAACTTTGATAATGACATGGGCATTGATGTGGTGGAATGTAAAATAGTGTCCGCAAATGTACTTCTCCTTGTTTGTTCACAGTGGTTTGGTTGTTTTGATCCATTTTGTGAATGAAATGAACTGACAAGCTGCATGTTGGTCCAGAGAGTTGTATGAGTTTTGAAAGCTATTGTAAAAAAAACTTTAATCATAGCAAAAAAAAATTATAGGTACAAAGTGGGGGAAAAATCCTGAACTGCAGTGAAAGACACTGTCCTCTACCAGGACACCCCCACCTCTAAGACGAAAAACAAGGCCACCTCTCTGAAGGAGTACTTGTCATCTGCCATTCCATTGACCACCTCCACCTCCTCCTCTCACTGCTTGATCTCTATTCTAACATGGATCATCTGACTGCTCCATGTTGTCACTGTATTGTTGCAGGTGATAAACATCCTTACTCCTGCTCTTAACACTATAAAATCAGTCATCAGTCATTTGACCACCATCTCAAACATGTGTGTCAAAAAAGAAAAAAAACCCCTGTGACATGGATGGTGATGCAATATTACATTCAATGATAATGTGGTAAAATGGATCCTGTTCCAAAGTAATTGGTGTCAATAGATTTCTTGATCCTAAAAAAATCATGATCTAAACATGGAATGTTGTAACAGGAATCAGTTTCCATAAAACTATGCTTTATGAATAATGTTACACTCATAATTGTTAGTAGTTTGATACATTGGGAGTTAGACGCATTATAATGGATGGAAAGACAATATTTTCCAAAGTGTTTCATATCTTTGTTTTGAGCACAAACTCGGCAACAGTATTATGGAAACAGTAAGTAGGTCAGAATCATATGAACCATATGAATCATATCCAAACGGAACACGGGGAAGTGGCCGCTTAAAAATTATACTAGCGAGTCGATGGGATCATTTAGGCCTACTTATTTCTTGAAAGCAAGTTTTGTAAGGGTAATTTTCTTAATTGATTCTTAAATGACAATGTGTGTTAACATGAAGACAAGGCAATGTCCTCTACCATGTAACCCACCCCCCCCCCACCTCTCTGAAGGAGTACTTGTCGTCTGCCATTCAATTCACTGCCTCTTCCTCCTCCTCTCACTGCTTGATCTCCATTCTAACATGGATCATCCGACTGCTCCATGTTGTCACTATATTACTCCTGCTCTTAACACTATGTAAAATCAGTCATCAGTCATTTGACTATAAGCTCAAACGTGCATGTCAAAAAAGGTTGAAAACCCCTGTGACAAAAGATGGTGATGCAATATTACATTCAATGATAATGTGGTAAAATCGAACCTATTTCAAAGTAATTGGTGTCAATCAACTTATTTATCCTAAAACATTCATGATCTAAACAGGCAATGTTGTTACAAGTAATCTGTTTCCATAAAACTATGTTTTTGGAGTAATGTTACAGTTACTCTGATCATTTTCAGTAGTTGCATACCACAACAACACAGTTCTATTCCAGTAGGCTATAGTCCCTTCTCTTCACCTTGTTAGGGCGCATGAAGGCCTGTTCCGGGATTCCTGTCTAAATTCTAAATAAGAAATCTACCAAAGGTAGATAACTAATCAATATTATTATTTAAATGGAGTCAGATGGTAGATTTATTGGCCCTATTTTGGAGATTCTTGGTCAGCCGGACCAGTAGAGAGCGGAAGGCAGAGTGGTACTACTGTCTTTGTAACTTGGTTTATTTATTGGCTGATCTAGTTTCTCCACATAGCCATTTAACCCAACTAATATTCTTTCAGCAACACCAGAAGGGCAAGCACGCAGATACCTTCGCTAAATTCCATTGTTGGGGTAGCGCGGGGCTTACAAAACACTTACTGAACACATTATTAGGAACACATGTACATCTATTTATTCATGCAATTATCTAATCAGCCAATCATGTGGACACAATCACACAGATATGGGTCAGGAGCTTCAGTTAATGTTCACATCAGCCATCAGAATGCGGGGGAAAATCTAATCTAAGTGAGTTGGACCAAGAAATGATTGTTCTGTGTTTTGTGGTCACAGTAATGCAAATAACCACACATTACAACAGTGGTATGCAGAAGAGCATCTCTGACAACACAGTGTGTCAAACCTCTACGTGGATAGGCTACAGAAGCAGAAAGACTTAGTACGTCTAAAAAAGTCTAATAAATACCTAATAAAGTCCTCACTGAGTGTAGAAACATTGTCAACAGTCAACAGTAGCCTCCTCTGTGTTCGGACACAGCACATTTCTTTCTGCCTAAGAAATTAAATTCTCTCTTCAGTTCTCATTTATTGAAGGCAGTCATTTATTGAAGGCTGTTGGGGGGAGGAGAACAACATTCAGCTCATGTGACCTGGAGCAGCAGGCAAAGTCACAGGAAGTCCCAGGCACACAGACATTACATAGTGTTATATTATATTGATTAGACAAAGCAGAGGCCTGTCAGCAATGTGAGGTTAAGGGCCTTGCTCAAGGGCCCAACAGCTGTACGGATCTTATTGTGGCCACAATGGGATTCCCCACTGAGGTACCAAAATGGGAATTAGTTATTTTGAAGATACAATGGAGCTGTGTTTTTAGCTGTCCGATAGGCTACCAGCAAGGTTTTGCTGGTGAGCCAATATGGTTACCCAGTGGAGTGCAATGGCCTGCTTTTTGTCTTCCAGTTGTTCCAGTATTGCACCCAGAAGTATCCCAAGAATACCTAGTATACCCAGTGGTGGCAGCCCCCGGAAGTAACATCACCCTGAGCTGTTTTTTTCCACGCAGTGAAACTGACCTACTCTTCAATCTAATAGTGGTCTGGGTGCATGGTGATGACATGGTGCACAGTTACTACAAAGCAACAGACAATCTGGAGGCGCAGAGTCCAGCGTACAAGGGGCGCAGTCAGCTGTCCCCAGACCAGCTGGCTGTAGGCGATGCCTCACTCAGGCTAACGGGGGTGCGAGCGAGCGACCACGGCAAGTACACGTGCGATGTGGCCAATGAGCAGGGCAGGAGCAAGAAGCAGATTTTTCTAGCAGTAGCAGGTGAGTACCGCATTCATTTTCCTGAAAACCACCTGTGGCACTGTTACGACCGGCCAGGGGGGTGGTCATGACAAATTGGGCTCCCTCCACATAATTGGACAGAATTGGAGAGAAAACATTTTATCGACTGCTGTAATTGATGAATAAAGTGTAGAGTAACAATGAATACCAGGGTTGCAGACCCTTGGTCTGGGCTAGTGTTCTTCTATGGCTAATGCCTCCGACTTATTTCTGGGTGTTTGTTCTCTGCTCAGCTGCATATAGGGAACCTGAGCTTGCCATCCAGACCACCTGCAACAGCGTCATCCTCACCTTCCTCTCCACCCTGGGCTTCCCTCAGCCCACTGTGCTGTGGAGAACCAAGACAGGAAGTGACATCACCAACCAGAGCAACACCACTATGGTCCTGGACGAAGGGGGAAAACATTATGAGGTGGTGAGCGAGATGGTGCTGAAGCAGAGTGACCCATACAATTGGACGGTCACATTTGAGATGAGGCTGGAGCTCCTCAACCAGAGCTTCTCCCGCTCTGTCAGCCTCCGCCCACTCCCAGGTAGGGGGCAGATACTGCACATACTGAGCAAAGGGTTACCCACACAAGGCACAATTTTGCAAACAACAACAAAAAAAGCTTTATAACGGCACTTGAACTTCACGCAACAGTGCAAAAGTGCAGAAGTTACTGATATTACTGACATACTAAAGCTGCTCTTTTTATTGCATTGTGTTGAGATGTGTAAATTGGTACTGCTCAATGGATTTGTTCCAGTAAACGCCCTCAAACATGCTTTTTTTTCGTGTTCAGAATGAAGAAAGAAAGACGTTGAAAGAATAAAGATCACAAGGGAACTGGGAACAGGATGTTAACAGAGGAGAAGTTTTATCTCACAATGTTCCTTTGTCCTCCGCAGATTGCTGTGGGACGCCAGTGGAACCTAGGAACAGACTGTTTCTGCTTGTACCACTATTAGCTATATCATTAGTGGTACTGGCTTGCTTAGTCTGGTACAAAAACAGCCTGTCGCATGGACCTGGGAAAGTTGACAGTCCCATTGGAACAGAACCGGTTGCAGAGGAAGAAGAAAGCTTGGGAAGGCAAAGCAGGCATTTGTCTGTGTAAATTTCATTTTGCTTTGTGTGGTGCATTCATTAGTGTGCGTTTTAATTCATCCCATTATTATATGAATGATATTTAGTTCGTTTTTTTACTGTTCACTTGTATAATCACACATGGTTGTTTCCACCGTCTTTTCCGTTTTACTGCCTTCCATATTTGCATCAGGGCGGCCTGTAGCTTAGTGGTTAAGGTGCATGACTGGGATCCGCAAGGTCGGTGGTTCGATCCCTGGTGTAGCCACAATAAGATCTGCACAGCCCTTGGGCCCTTGAGTAAAGCTATTAACCCAGCATTGCTCCAGGAAGATTGTCTCCTGCTTAGTCTAATCAACTGTACGTCGCTCTGGATAAGAGCGTCTGCCAAATGGCAATAATGTCATCCATCCATCCATCCATCCATCCATTACCTTAACCCGCTTATCCTGAATAGGGTCGCAGGGGGGGCTGGAGCCTTATCCCAGCATACATTGGGCGAAAGGCAGGAATACACCCTGGACAGGTCGCCAGTCCATCGCAGGGCACACACACCATTCACTCACACACTCATACCGATGGGCAATTTGGACTCTCCAATCAGCCTAACGTGCCTGTCTTTGGACTGTGGGAGGAAACCAGAGTACCTGGAGGAAACCCATGCAAACACGGGGAGAACATGCGTCCGTCTGAAGCCCCCGTCCGTCTGGACGTCCATCTGAAGCCCCACGTCCGTCTGGACGTCCATCTGAAGCCCCACATCCGTCTGAAGCCCCGCGTCCGTCAGTCACCTGTACTTCCCCAGTTTTTTTTCCTGTTGAGTAATTAGAAAATTCTACTATTCGTTGGAATACAAAGCTCAGTCTTCAGAAGCTTTTTATTTGGAACAAAACTATTGGCAAACGTATCTTAAATAGCAATACATTTTGTCAGCAAATTAGTATTTTTTTTAGATATAGCAATTATTATTAATACATAGAAAATTTGGTAAATAGAAAGAAAGTTCATTTAGGATAGGCCTAATACATTATTAACTGGTGCCACGCATCAACTTTGCCTCGCCTCAGAACTGCTTGAATAGGCTAGCTGAAGATGCCGAAGAAATCAGCAGAGTAAATGGTAGGCATTTATATAGCGCCCTTATCCAAAGCGCTGTACAATTGATGCTTCTTGTTTACCAATTCATACGCAATTTGTTGCCATGCAAGGCACCATCCAGCTCATCAGGAGCATTTAGGGGTTAGGTGTCTAGGGGTTAGGGACACGGCCCAGGTGGGGGATCGAACTGGCAACCCTCTGGTGAGGCGGTAAGACTGGTCTTACCACCTGAGCCAATATCGCCCAGTGTGTGAACATTTTAAATGATCAGCTCAGTGCCAAATATGCAAATATGTTTCCCGACGTTAGGCCTATTTTGTTTATTTCTCCAAGCTAATACAGACCGTTTCATTTATTTATTTTAAGCCTATTTTATCTGTCATTGCACTGTAACACATGATTCTTAGGCTATTCTGTTTGCTATTTATTTGTTTCACACTCTGTATCTATTTCATCTATCCGCTGCTGTCCATCGATCGATCGATCTGGTGTATTGAAGCGATTTAAGGTAACGTCAGTGTACCGCCAGAATTGCTGCAAGTGCAAATGGAGAAACAAACAAAACAAAGCTCTCGTTCTACTCCTCGTAAAAATGTCAACTTGGTATGGAAATGCTCAAAATACTTTCAGGTTGTCGAACACATGATAAAAAATATATCGGATATTGTTGTGGCGGCACGGATGGTGCAGTGGGTAGCACTGCCGCCTCACAGCAAGGAGGTCCTGGGTTCGAATCCCCGTCGGCCGGGGCCTCTCTGTGCGGAGTTTGCATGTTCTCCCCGTGTCTCCCCGTGGGTTTCCTCCGGGTACTCCGGTTTCCTCCCACAGTCCAAAGACATGCATGTTAGGCTGATTGGAGAGTCTAAATTGCCTGTAGGTATGAGTGTATGAGTGTGTGAGTGAATGGTGTGTGTGCCCTGCGATGGACTGGCGACCTGTCCAGGGTGTATTCCTGCCTTTCGCCCAATGTATGCTGGGATAGGCTCCAGCCCCCCTGCGACCCTGATCAGGATAAGCGGGTTCAGATAATGGATGGATGGATGGATATTGTTGTCAAAAGATACAGCAAATGTAGGTAAAATATCCTATTCCCGCAATGTTATTCTTACCCCCGAGGGCGTGGCTATGGCTGTGACGTTTCGATCTGGGTTTAAATATATTGCGTATTTCGGAGCTACGCAGCAGTTGCTTTCAGCTTTACTGCTGTTTGGAGCACCAGAAATGCAGTAATGCTGCAGTAATAAGTGTAGCATTCCGATTTGAGTTGCGTTCTGTTCTTCATGATGTGATGTAGTTGTGTGGTGTTCGAGGAAATTAAAATGAAATAAAAAATGTTCTCAAACGTCCATATCACCCATGTGAGCAAGTACCATGTACCTTTAGCAGCAATGACTACCTGCTGTTAAAATGGATGGGCATTTGGGTGATTTTCAGCGAAGTAGTCTTCCCCTTCTTTCATATTAGGCTTAAACTGCTGTACTACATTTAGGTTGATATTAAAAACAACTGGAAGTTCAAGTAAGAACCTTAATTATTTGCCACTAAAATTGCAGTGTAGCCACAATAAGATCTGCACTCTTTTTGCAGGTGGCTGCCAGGTGCGTTTGGGAGAATATGATAGGTATAATGAGAAGTCTTATTTTTGCCCTGCACCTGTTAATTTGTAAGTTGTAAATTCTGTTGAAAATGTTCTGCTTTTCCACTGTCCAAAATTATCGGAACTCGCACTCCTCACTGCTGATGTAAACAGGAGGCCCATGCCTCCATTTCCACCATATTATAAGAATATGTACAGTATATCTTCCTGAAACTTGGCAGAAATAAAAGTTATTTATTATTATTATATTTTAAGTATGTTATCGGTAAGATATAAAACTAAATATTTCTCATACAAGGTTGACACATTGAGCAATGTATCAAACCTAATTCTGAAGAGCAAGTGTCTAAATGTTTGATTTAGGTATTCAGGTTCCTATGCATGCAGCATCCATCATATTTGAATACATTGAAACATAAATATTGCTATAAATTACGCTAAAAATGTACCTTCTCTGTATGTATGAGCGCGTGCACTTGCATATGTGTTTGTGTGCTGCAACATAACTGCCGTCAGAGCTGGTTTAGTATGCAAGTATAGTTTAGTATAGTTAAATATCCTTTCAGATAAAAATGCTTTGCATGTCTCTGCTTTGTGGGTCATGGGAAAACAAACTGGCAACAACCGTTTCCTGAGTGTGGTTTTCATATGAATAGGGGCCTAACATTCGGAAGCCAGTGACTTTTAAAACTCGTGAGTTTCTGCATATTTTTTGCCTCCAAGTGGATTCATTATGTTTAGCATAAATACCACTGCCAGTCCCCAGAAAACTGAGAGGCTATCCAGATCTCATAGCTACATTAGATTTTATTCCAGTCATTTGGCAAAGGCTCTTATCCAGAGCAACATACTGTTGTGGAGAAGAACATCTGTGTTACTCTCAAGAATTTAAAAAATGGCAAGAAGGCAATCGCTAAGGATAATATTAACCTAACAACAATTTGTTTACACATAATAGGTACAATTGAACAGATGAACTAAATCTTACACGGCTATGCCTATTAAGTTATCCAAGAAGGTTTCTAAAGGGAGAGGAAGAGCCGTGGTGCTCAGTATACCCTGTGGTGGCAGCCCCCGGAAGTAACATCACCCTCGGCTGTTTTTTTCCACGCAGTGAAACTGACCTACTCTTCAATCTAATAGTGGTCTGGGTGCATGGTGATGAGGTGGTGCATAGTTACCACAAAGCAACAGACAATCTGGAGGGGCAGAGTCCAGCGTACAAGGGGCGCAGTCAGCTGTCCCCAGACCAACTGGCTGTAGGCGATGCCTCACTCAGGCTAACGGGGGTGCGAGCGAGCGACCACGGCAAGTACACGTACGATGTGGCCAATGAGCAGGGCCGGAGCGAGAAGCAGATTTTTCGAACAGTAGCAGGTGAGTACCGCTGTCATTTTCCTGAAAACTGAGAACGTTGTGTTGCATTGTTGAAGACCACCTGGGGCACCCTCTGCCGTAGGGCTGATTACATGGAAATGATTACACTCAAAGTTTGGAGGTATGGTGATGGACATTACTCCCAGCACCAGTACAATACAGGAGCTTGGGGCATTTCTGGAGCGTGTTAATGCTGCACAGTAGAACAGGGCTGTCCAACCCTGTTCTTGGTGACCTACCGCCCTGTAGATTTTCACTTCCACCCTAACAAAGCACACCTCATTCCCTTCATTCAACATGTAGAGCAGAGATCATCAAATCACGATCCTCGGGCTACAGGAATGAATGCACCCTCGCCTGTGAGTCCGGATGTGAAGAATGTAATGTAATGAATGTGTGGCCAATCACTTGCACTAATTGTTCAGTTCATTACCTGGGTGAAAAGACAGCCAGGCATGGGCTTAGATTTGAGGGTCAGATTTGATGATCCCTTAACTAGAATGAACAGTTAACATTAACGTGGGATCAACCATCCGACTGCCAGACGACTGCTCTTACCACCTCAATGTCACCCCCTATGGTTTTGGCGGTTTAAGGGAATACTCTTTTTTTTTTTTTTTTTTTTTTTTTTTTTTTACTTAGACTACAAGCCAATGCTGGAGACTTATCGAATTTTTTTTTTTTTTGGGTTTTCTTTTTAGACTATTCATACAATACGCTACTAGGCCTACTTTGGTCCCCAGATTATACCAATGTCATTGTCCTCTTGACCGTCATCATTTCTTTTCCTTATGGTCACTTTTTCGAGCCAAGATTGGGCCTGTTTAACCATCCATTTTCAGTTTCGCTGAGCATGCTCTGGGTGACATTACAGTTTACACCACGTGCTACGACCACCGCTCATCATGAATGTGGTTGCATAGCTGCCCGTCAAACAATGTATATATACACGTAGTAAGTTTGAACATTATTTAGTAATAGTTTTTCTCATTTTAATGATGGTGTTTTAATTGTATTTAAAGTATATTTTTTATATTTTATATTTTTATTTATTTATTGAAATAAAATAAGAGGCTAGTAATTCCAAATGAGAGGCAGATTAGCACTAGAAGTATAAACCTCAATTCTCAGTTCTTACTTACCCCTCCCATCCCTCAACATGCATTCATGATTTATACACAAACCTCTCAAATTCATCATATGAAAACATCACCTCCTCCATTTGTGCAAGGACCAGGGATCGACATTCCCCCCAGAAACCCCAGTAGTTACCAGAGATATTGTTGCTTATTAAGACTATGGCGCCTCATTTCCCCATTGGAGTCCATTCAAAACTACAACTTATTACTGGCAATATTATACTATTATGGAGAATACTTTTAAATTCAAAAATGTCTTCTCACTGAACTAATTAGTACAAGGGCTGATTATTTTTCAAGATTGATTTAATTCCTTCCTGTTTCGGTACGAGGTGTGCATGCTCTGGGGCCAAAAAAACAGTTTCAGTTCTTACAATAGAGGTATATCTTGATGGCTGATCAGTGGATCAGCTGCATTTTGTTTCCTGCCCAAAACCAATTGCCCTCTCTCTTGACTGTACTTTGAGCAGTTAACCAGTACATGCTTAATTGACTACTTGCAATAATCACTTCTGTCACTGTTGTGTTTTTTTTGTTAAAAACATGATGCTATTTAGCCCTGTCTGGCCAAACCTCATTCTTCTACGTGCCTTTTTTGCAAATCTATCTGCCAATGCAATATCTGCCAATGCATTTCCTTGAATACCTACATGTGCTGGAATCCACACAACCCATATCCTCAGTTCCATCCTCTGGATTGGAAATAATGTCTGCAATCTCATGTGGTAATTCTCGTCTAGATTCTGAGCGGAGGCATCACAGACTCATTAAGGAGTTGGAGTAAGAACTGAAACTCTCAGTGGCCCCAATTCTTCCACCCATTGTAAAGCGAATAAAACTTTTCATGTCTCCTGTACACACAAACAGATCATGCCATTTATTCTCTTCTTATTGATTTCAAAATCGGGCACAAAGAATGCCATCCCTAATCTATCATTGTGTCTCTTCGATGCACCAGTATATATCCATACTATGTGGGGTTGGTACACAGGTCCATTGTTTCGTTATTAAAATCACATCTTCCTCTTCAGTAATTCCAAATCCACTGCTGGCTCCGTCAACAACCATGGACGCACCACAGGGAATGCTACAGTTTGACTTCCAAGCATATCCTTAATACCTATCATATGCGCCTCTTCGTCAGTTGACCAACCAAAGGTCCTCTTCTTCCTTTTTACCTTTTCTCAACAGGGCTCTAAATATCTTTGGGTTGGATGGTATTGTCCATGCCGTGGCAGGTTTACCCAGTAGGTTAATGAAAGCTGTAACCTTCTCAGTTGTAGTGGGGTCTCTGCAATCACCACCTGTATTACTGCCATTGATTTTTAATTGTTTTAATTGTCCCACAGATTCTTGGTGGAAGCTTGCATTTTATACCCCTAAAATTGCTCCCTCCACTTTCATCATTCGAAACAATACCCCACTTGACATGGCTGGCATGTTTCATCCTGACATCTTGGGGATTCCCCCCTTGAACATCAGGAAAAAAGCATAAAATTTAGATTTGAATCCAGCCGTGGTTCCAGGGATTAAGACCAGAAACTCATGTCCCCTACAGGTGGCAAACATGAATAGCTGCAGGCCATCCAATCATTTGGAATTGCTAATTGGCACAAGTCTTCAGCCAGCAGGTATAATTGGTGAAATCAGATGGCTGCATGGGAAGGGCTTCACTTTCTGACCCCTGGGCTTTCCACCTCAGCTTGTAACAAGCTGTTAATTGCAAATTGTATCATTTTAAAGCCATACTATAAAGGATTTGCAACTTTATAATATTTCAACTTTATAATCAATATTATAATACAACCATGCTCAGTCATTTCTATGATGCCCTGACAGTATGTGTCTGTGTTCACTTCTGCCCAGTACCTTACTGATCTACCTGTATTTGTTATTCTAAAAAGTGTTGGGGAAGTTTGTTGGTGTGACCCTTTTTTCTTTGTGCAATTTATCTGAAAAGTATAGACCAATATCCCCGGTCAGAGATATATTGCATTTTTCACGAAATTCATATCTCTGGCAAATGTGTGGTTACATTACATTACATTACATTAGTCATTTAGCAGACACTTATCCAGAGCGATGTACAATAAAGTGCAAATTAGAACCAGGGACACATGTGTTGAAGACCCTAGAGGAAAGTTCCAAGTCCTAGGATGATCACAAAAATAAAACTTGAACCCTTGAAGAGTACATGTACTTTCCAACTAGCATACCACGTTTGGCAGCAAGAATACCCTGAATATTAAAATAATCATACATAAGTGCTATAACCTATGGTACACACGGCTAATTATAGCAGTGGGGTAGGGAGGAAAAGGTGCAGCCTGAAGAGGTGAGTTTTCAGTCTGCGCTTGGAAATGGTCAAAGACTCTGCTGTTCTGACCTGGCCAGAACAGACAGCAGTCGTGACCTAGAATTGCACAGCTTGTTGTCCATCACCACTCCGAGGTTCCTTGAACTGGGGGATGAGGTCACTGTGGTGTCCCCTAGCGAAATGGAAAATCTGAGAAGGGAGAGGTTAGAGCAGGGATGAAGATTAGTTCTGTCTTACCTGGGTCGAGCTTTAGATGGTGGCTGTCCATCCAGATCTGGATGTCTGTCAGGCAGGTGGAGATATAGGTGTGACTGTGTGTCAGTTGGGGGGAAAGGAGAGAAAGAGTTGGGTGTCATCAGCATAACAGTGGTATGACTTGCCATGAGCAGAGATAACAGGGTCAAGGGATCTGGTGTAGATGGAGAAGAGGAGGGGACTGAGGACTGAGCCCTGGGGAACTCCTGTAACAAGGGAATGACCAGCCCAGTTGACCTGGGAGGAGCGGGCAGAGAGATAGGACTTAATCCAGTCTTGGGCTGTGCCACAGGTCCCTTTAGCTGCCCTCCTGCTGGGAGAGCATGAGTCGAGAAACATCAGCATCTGTGTTGGGAGAGAAAGTGGTGGTGGTGGAGGTTGTGTGCTTTTGTTGCCTTGGGGGTTGGCTGTTGGGCCGCTGTTGTAATGTTAGAGACATTTGCTCTAATAGATAGATAAAAAAACAATTCTATGTAAAGGTGAAAAAAGAAAAAATAATATTGACAATGAATGAATTGATGTTTTTGTGTTCACTATGCCTGTTTAGGTCACATAATTTGGCAGTGCGGCAGGCAAGAGCAGGCTGAAACCAAATGGGTCCTAGCAGTGGTGAACGTAGAATGTTCCATCCCAACTAAACTAAATCTAAGCTACCCCGTAGCTTTTGTGCATATGACAGCGAATTGGGAGTTTTTGCTATTGTAAATATCTGTTGTGCATTTTGACATACACGCAACTGCTTCACATATGAATGAGTAGGTATGAGATATTGCTGTACTTTTGAAAGTGACATGATTCCAGTAGTCTGCAATATGATGCTACTGGCAGTAAGCCAGAATAAAATATCCAGTTATTTTATTGGTGGGTGAGCTTTGTCAACCTGGTGGTGTAGAGTTGGGGAGGAAATTGTTTTTTTTATTGTGAACACAGCAGCAAAGCAAGGAAAGAAATCCTGCATAATATGCCTTTTAATGTGTATAGATGGCTGATTTTCCCTCTCTCAAATTTGCATCCCAGGATTTTTAATTGATCAGTTCAGCGAATGCTTTCACTTTCAGTGTGCTATAATGGCATGTGATTCTTTTAGAAATAGAGGTTGCAGTATACATTTACATATTTGTCTGGACTCATGTTCTTCTACGGCTAATGCCTTGACTTATTTCCGGGTGTTTGTTCTCTGCTCAGCTGCATATGAGGAACCTGAGCTTGCCATCCAGACCACCTGCAACAGCGTCATCCTCACCTTCCTCTCCACCCTGGGCTTCCCTCAGCCCACTGTGCTGTGGAGAACCAAGACAGGAAGTGACATCACCAACCGGAGCAACACCACTATGGTCCTGAAAGAAGGGGGAAAACATTATGAGGTGGTGAACGAGATGGTGCTGAAGCAGAGTGACCCACACGATTGGACTGTCACATTTGAGATGAGGCTGGAGCTCCTCAACCAGAGCTTCTCCCACTCTGTCAGCCTCCGCCCACTCCCACGTAGGGGGCAGATACTGCACATACTGAACAAAGGGTTACCCAAACAAGGCACAATTTTGTGAACAACAACAAAAGCTTTATAACGGCTATTTTTGCAACAGGTCTGGACAATAGCCTATTTACAAAGCACGTGCTGACATAAGACACTTTACCATACGTTGTAAACCATGCTCCTGTACATACCATGTTGTTCATGCCCCCAAGAAGTTTAGACCTACCAGACTCGATGTTTGATTTGCAACTATGGTAACATATATTCACATGAACAATGGAAACAAGAAACAGTGGTCGACCTGTAGTGTGTCATTCACATGACCGTACAGACAGCCGGGATGGGAGTATATCTGTAGATTTCTGGTCAGGCCTGACCAAAAATGCTTGGGAAGCAGTGATATATGCTATGGTTACTTGTATGTGTGTCTCACTGACTTGCCTGCATATTCAATAGCACAATATATATAAATTATGGGCCAATACAATACATATTACGATATTTGTCTGATTGTATTGGCCAATACGCCCTATGTTGGGGATTTCCGTTCTTATCCAAATAGGACCAGTGTGGGTACAGGTGTTTGTTTTAAATGGCACTAAAATACCAGATTCTACTTACTGAGATGTTGAAAACTGATTCGTTGATTTGTTGTGTGAGGTGTCTTGGTGCTGGGCTAAAACAAATACTTGCACCCACATCAGCCCTTGCTGGATAACATTGTACACTCCTGCCCTGTATGATCATACATCCTTATTAGTTTTCTCATGGTCACCCCCACCCCTCCTTGTTGCTATTTGTTGAATAAACACCCTCAAGCAGCTGATGAAGCACATCCCACCCACTCAATGTTGACCCAAGCAGGGAACGTGTGCCTCACGCAACTCTTTGTCTTCTTTGACATTCAGAATTTACTTTAGATGGTTATACCCATCTCCAAATACTGAGTATGCTTTTTCAAAACTCTTAACACAGGTAGCACAACAGCAGTCTACAGTATGTGGACTAAACTGTGGACCATTTTTCATTGTTTTCACACAAAATGCATTAAATGAAAATGTCTTTCAAAATTCAAGAATTCTTATCTCACTCAAACACAACCACCAGCAAAACTCTGCTATGTTAACGTACCGTTTTCAAAACTGTTAAACTTGAGTTCAAAACTTAACACAATTGAGTTAGACAGCAATTTGACTTGTTCACTATAATACCATATTGAAAGATATTGTCTAAAAGTAAAATATATATATATATATATATATATATATATATATATATACATATATATATACCACCACGGAGTATTAGCAGATAATGTTACATTTTCAAATGTCCAAAATATAAGCTTGACAGCCATTCCTGAGAAAACATGTAGTCATGATGAAGAAGCTATGTACCGTCCCCTTTGAGAGGAACTTTAGGATTATTTAGGAGTTTTAGGAGTTATTTAGGAGTGTGTAAAGGAACTGTGGTACCATTATATACAGGTAATATGTCTATACATCTTACCTTATCATTGGACAAAGAACAGCAGTGGATGTTCCTGGCCAGGTGGGAGCTGACATAACAATATCCTCCGATTGCTGTTACACATACCAGTGTTTGGCCCATATAATACGGAGTGCCTCATCTAATTTCTCGGTGAACTGTATAGAAGGTTTGTCCCAGGTGAAGAAGGGGGGCAGGCGAGGAAATGTGTAAACATTCATAATCATGTGAAACAATGTGGCATTTCACCACGCCTGTGAGTGGTTTGAAGTCTGTCCAAGGATGATGTCACCACTTTTCCTCTCACCGCACACCATTTTTTAACCCTATAGAGAAATAATTTTTCTCATGGAGGTGGAAGGTACATATATGACCACTGTCCACATGATCAGATGTCCCTCCTATAGGCAATGAATGCTGCATGCCAGGACTGTGTGGAAGATTCCCTGGCATGGATCAGGCGTTCAAAGAGGTTTTTCCCTCATGTGTATGGCAAGAGAGAATATAAGGTGTAATATAGATGATAGTATGTCTGTGTTTTTCCTCATGTTTGGCGACAGTGTTACGGTAGAATTAGTTGTGTTTTGGCAGTCTTGGTGAATTTGGTACTGTTGTGCCCAGCTGCGTGCTGGTAAAGAGAACTGTGTTGAGATTTTTGAGAAAGTGCACTCAGCATTGAAACATGGGTAAAACCAATTGTAAAAAAACTGTAAGATCACAAGTGAACTGGACCCATGATGAAGTAATGAAGTAATTGTATCTCACCTTTTGTCGAGACCAGGCACAAATGGACTCTTGTGCCTGTCTTAGTGGCATTTGTGGCTTGCTTGGCTTACTTCGCCATTATGGTGTTTAGCAAAAAACTGAACACCACAAAAGTACTGAGAAAGCTGATCGTCCTACAGAAACATGACAGGACAAGAAAGCTTGTGAAGGAAAAACAAATGAACAAACAAATCAATAACTGCTGGGAGAATTTTACCCAATAAATAAATGATTTGTTTTACAATAATTGTGTCTTTTTTGTTGCTTCTTCTCCTAAATTAACTGTGAGAGTGCCCAATAGACTGTTTACTGTCCTTAAACCTTGTGAGTTATATTAACCCTTATGTTCCATTCGCTTTTTCGACCTGTTGGTTCCGTTCACCGGGTCAGATCATCATTGGGATTTTAACGCAATATAGAAAATTATATCAAAGTACTCAACAAATATTCTCTTCACTTTAATCCCAAACAATATAGATTACCTCTAGATCACTTTTAACAATTAAAGTGTCATTCATTTGTGAAGAAGTTGTGATTCCTAGAAATAATCCACTGTAATGAAGACATGGGTAGTATAAGTCATGGGCAGTATAAGTTTATTTTGAAAAAATGTAAATGAAACTAGGTTTTCATGACTATTCATGTTTGTTGTTTTGTGCTGAAATGCAAAACATGAACCAAATGTAACAAGATGCAATATTGAAACTACAACAGTCGCATTCTGTCGGCCACCCCTCAAGGCACATAACCGCTTTTATTACTCATAGTTAGAATATTAACAGATGTAGAACATCATAGAACAAAACGTGAAAAGCCCTGAAGCCCATGTTAACCGCCGGCCATATTTTCAGCGGAAATCGAAATCCCTATGGGGAAAAAAAAGCATTGGAAGGTAGCACTCTGGTGGAAGACACTGCCTGGTTGTCCTACAGAAAGAAGTCAGTGAATGAAAGAAAGAAAGAATATTTATGGATTTGATGCTTTTAACTTGTGGAAGAACCTATGCACTTTGGATTAAAAGCGTTTGCCAAATGACAAAAATGTCAATGTAAATGTAAAGACAACCAAAGCTACTATTTTCCCTAAGCAAATTCATGAATTTTTGATCAGTTTGGTGAACATCTGTTTCAGGGGATAATAGATGAAAACACCAGCTGAATAAATAGCCTGTATAAATAGCAACTGGGTTATATAGTGGTCTGCAAACATCTAATATACATAAATGCAGTGGAAAAGATTTGCTGATCTCCCAACACATCAGCTACTAAAACAGGTTGAGGTTAATGAGTTTGACCTATTTCAATATGTTCTCTTCCTGTTTTGAGCATCTGAATGCCTCCATCTCCAAGGCATGGACAGCAATGGCCTGTTTAACCATCCATTTTCAGTTTGGTTGCATAGCTGCCCGTCAAACAATGTATATATACACGTAGTAAGTTTGAACATTATTTAGTAATAGTTTTTCTCATTTTAATGATGGTGTTTTAATTGTATTTAAAGTATATTTTTTATATTTTATATTTTTATTTATTTATTGAAATAAAATAAGAGGCTAGTAATTCCAAATGAGAGGCAGATTAGCACTAGAAGTATAAACCTCAATTCTCAGTTCTTACTTACCCCTCCCATCCCTCAACATGCATTCATGATTTATACACAAACCTCTCAAATTCATCATATGAAAACATCACCTCCTCCATTTGTGCAAGGACCAGGGATCGACATTCCCCCCAGAAACCCCAGTAGTTACCAGAGATATTGTTGCTTATTAAGACTATGGCGCCTCATTTCCCCATTGGAGTCCATTCAAAACTACAACTTATTACTGGCAATATTATACTATTATGGAGAATACTTTTAAATTCAAAAATGTCTTCTCACTGAACTAATTAGTACAAGGGCTGATTATTTTTCAAGATTGATTTAATTCCTTCCTGTTTCGGTACGAGGTGTGCATGCTCTGGGGCCAAAAAAACAGTTTCAGTTCTTACAATAGAGGTATATCTTGATGGCTGATCAGTGGATCAGCTGCATTTTGTTTCCTGCCCAAAACCAATTGCCCTCTCTCTTGACTGTACTTTGAGCAGTTAACCAGTACATGCTTAATTGACTACTTGCAATAATCACTTCTGTCACTGTTGTGTTTTTTTTGTTAAAAACATGATGCTATTTAGCCCTGTCTGGCCAAACCTCATTCTTCTACGTGCCTTTTTTGCAAATCTATCTGCCAATGCAATATCTGCCAATGCATTTCCTTGAATACCTACATGTGCTGGAATCCACACAACCCATATCCTCAGTTCCATCCTCTGGATTGGAAATAATGTCTGCAATCTCATGTGGTAATTCTCGTCTAGATTCTGAGCGGAGGCATCACAGACTCATTAAGGAGTTGGAGTAAGAACTGAAACTCTCAGTGGCCCCAATTCTTCCACCCATTGTAAAGCGAATAAAACTTTTCATGTCTCCTGTACACACAAACAGATCATGCCATTTATTCTCTTCTTATTGATTTCAAAATCGGGCACAAAGAATGCCATCCCTAATCTATCATTGTGTCTCTTCGATGCACCAGTATATATCCATACTATGTGGGGTTGGTACACAGGTCCATTGTTTCGTTATTAAAATCACATCTTCCTCTTCAGTAATTCCAAATCCACTGCTGGCTCCGTCAACAACCATGGACGCACCACAGGGAATGCTACAGTTTGACTTCCAAGCATATCCTTAATACCTATCATATGCGCCTCTTCGTCAGTTGACCAACCAAAGGTCCTCTTCTTCCTTTTTACCTTTTCTCAACAGGGCTCTAAATATCTTTGGGTTGGATGGTATTGTCCATGCCGTGGCAGGTTTACCCAGTAGGTTAATGAAAGCTGTAACCTTCTCAGTTGTAGTGGGGTCTCTGCAATCACCACCTGTATTACTGCCATTGATTTTTAATTGTTTTAATTGTCCCACAGATTCTTGGTGGAAGCTTGCATTTTATACCCCTAAAATTGCTCCCTCCACTTTCATCATTCGAAACAATACCCCACTTGACATGGCTGGCATGTTTCATCCTGACATCTTGGGGATTCCCCCCTTGAACATCAGGAAAAAAGCATAAAATTTAGATTTGAATCCAGCCGTGGTTCCAGGGATTAAGACCAGAAACTCATGTCCCCTACAGGTGGCAAACATGAATAGCTGCAGGCCATCCAATCATTTGGAATTGCTAATTGGCACAAGTCTTCAGCCAGCAGGTATAATTGGTGAAATCAGATGGCTGCATGGGAAGGGCTTCACTTTCTGACCCCTGGGCTTTCCACCTCAGCTTGTAACAAGCTGTTAATTGCAAATTGTATCATTTTAAAGCCATACTATAAAGGATTTGCAACTTTATAATATTTCAACTTTATAATCAATATTATAATACAACCATGCTCAGTCATTTCTATGATGCCCTGACAGTATGTGTCTGTGTTCACTTCTGCCCAGTACCTTACTGATCTACCTGTATTTGTTATTCTAAAAAGTGTTGGGGAAGTTTGTTGGTGTGACCCTTTTTTCTTTGTGCAATTTATCTGAAAAGTATAGACCAATATCCCCGGTCAGAGATATATTGCATTTTTCACGAAATTCATATCTCTGGCAAATGTGTGGTTACATTACATTACATTACATTAGTCATTTAGCAGACACTTATCCAGAGCGATGTACAATAAAGTGCAAATTAGAACCAGGGACACATGTGTTGAAGACCCTAGAGGAAAGTTCCAAGTCCTAGGATGATCACAAAAATAAAACTTGAACCCTTGAAGAGTACATGTACTTTCCAACTAGCATACCACGTTTGGCAGCAAGAATACCCTGAATATTAAAATAATCATACATAAGTGCTATAACCTATGGTACACACGGCTAATTATAGCAGTGGGGTAGGGAGGAAAAGGTGCAGCCTGAAGAGGTGAGTTTTCAGTCTGCGCTTGGAAATGGTCAAAGACTCTGCTGTTCTGACCTGGCCAGAACAGACAGCAGTCGTGACCTAGAATTGCACAGCTTGTTGTCCATCACCACTCCGAGGTTCCTTGAACTGGGGGATGAGGTCACTGTGGTGTCCCCTAGCGAAATGGAAAATCTGAGAAGGGAGAGGTTAGAGCAGGGATGAAGATTAGTTCTGTCTTACCTGGGTCGAGCTTTAGATGGTGGCTGTCCATCCAGATCTGGATGTCTGTCAGGCAGGTGGAGATATAGGTGTGACTGTGTGTCAGTTGGGGGGAAAGGAGAGAAAGAGTTGGGTGTCATCAGCATAACAGTGGTATGACTTGCCATGAGCAGAGATAACAGGGTCAAGGGATCTGGTGTAGATGGAGAAGAGGAGGGGACTGAGGACTGAGCCCTGGGGAACTCCTGTAACAAGGGAATGACCAGCCCAGTTGACCTGGGAGGAGCGGGCAGAGAGATAGGACTTAATCCAGTCTTGGGCTGTGCCACAGGTCCCTTTAGCTGCCCTCCTGCTGGGAGAGCATGAGTCGAGAAACATCAGCATCTGTGTTGGGAGAGAAAGTGGTGGTGGTGGAGGTTGTGTGCTTTTGTTGCCTTGGGGGTTGGCTGTTGGGCCGCTGTTGTAATGTTAGAGACATTTGCTCTAATAGATAGATAAAAAAACAATTCTATGTAAAGGTGAAAAAAGAAAAAATAATATTGACAATGAATGAATTGATGTTTTTGTGTTCACTATGCCTGTTTAGGTCACATAATTTGGCAGTGCGGCAGGCAAGAGCAGGCTGAAACCAAATGGGTCCTAGCAGTGGTGAACGTAGAATGTTCCATCCCAACTAAACTAAATCTAAGCTACCCCGTAGCTTTTGTGCATATGACAGCGAATTGGGAGTTTTTGCTATTGTAAATATCTGTTGTGCATTTTGACATACACGCAACTGCTTCACATATGAATGAGTAGGTATGAGATATTGCTGTACTTTTGAAAGTGACATGATTCCAGTAGTCTGCAATATGATGCTACTGGCAGTAAGCCAGAATAAAATATCCAGTTATTTTATTGGTGGGTGAGCTTTGTCAACCTGGTGGTGTAGAGTTGGGGAGGAAATTGTTTTTTTTATTGTGAACACAGCAGCAAAGCAAGGAAAGAAATCCTGCATAATATGCCTTTTAATGTGTATAGATGGCTGATTTTCCCTCTCTCAAATTTGCATCCCAGGATTTTTAATTGATCAGTTCAGCGAATGCTTTCACTTTCAGTGTGCTATAATGGCATGTGATTCTTTTAGAAATAGAGGTTGCAGTATACATTTACATATTTGTCTGGACTCATGTTCTTCTACGGCTAATGCCTTGACTTATTTCCGGGTGTTTGTTCTCTGCTCAGCTGCATATGAGGAACCTGAGCTTGCCATCCAGACCACCTGCAACAGCGTCATCCTCACCTTCCTCTCCACCCTGGGCTTCCCTCAGCCCACTGTGCTGTGGAGAACCAAGACAGGAAGTGACATCACCAACCGGAGCAACACCACTATGGTCCTGAAAGAAGGGGGAAAACATTATGAGGTGGTGAACGAGATGGTGCTGAAGCAGAGTGACCCACACGATTGGACTGTCACATTTGAGATGAGGCTGGAGCTCCTCAACCAGAGCTTCTCCCACTCTGTCAGCCTCCGCCCACTCCCACGTAGGGGGCAGATACTGCACATACTGAACAAAGGGTTACCCAAACAAGGCACAATTTTGTGAACAACAACAAAAGCTTTATAACGGCTATTTTTGCAACAGGTCTGGACAATAGCCTATTTACAAAGCACGTGCTGACATAAGACACTTTACCATACGTTGTAAACCATGCTCCTGTACATACCATGTTGTTCATGCCCCCAAGAAGTTTAGACCTACCAGACTCGATGTTTGATTTGCAACTATGGTAACATATATTCACATGAACAATGGAAACAAGAAACAGTGGTCGACCTGTAGTGTGTCATTCACATGACCGTACAGACAGCCGGGATGGGAGTATATCTGTAGATTTCTGGTCAGGCCTGACCAAAAATGCTTGGGAAGCAGTGATATATGCTATGGTTACTTGTATGTGTGTCTCACTGACTTGCCTGCATATTCAATAGCACAATATATATAAATTATGGGCCAATACAATACATATTACGATATTTGTCTGATTGTATTGGCCAATACGCCCTATGTTGGGGATTTCCGTTCTTATCCAAATAGGACCAGTGTGGGTACAGGTGTTTGTTTTAAATGGCACTAAAATACCAGATTCTACTTACTGAGATGTTGAAAACTGATTCGTTGATTTGTTGTGTGAGGTGTCTTGGTGCTGGGCTAAAACAAATACTTGCACCCACATCAGCCCTTGCTGGATAACATTGTACACTCCTGCCCTGTATGATCATACATCCTTATTAGTTTTCTCATGGTCACCCCCACCCCTCCTTGTTGCTATTTGTTGAATAAACACCCTCAAGCAGCTGATGAAGCACATCCCACCCACTCAATGTTGACCCAAGCAGGGAACGTGTGCCTCACGCAACTCTTTGTCTTCTTTGACATTCAGAATTTACTTTAGATGGTTATACCCATCTCCAAATACTGAGTATGCTTTTTCAAAACTCTTAACACAGGTAGCACAACAGCAGTCTACAGTATGTGGACTAAACTGTGGACCATTTTTCATTGTTTTCACACAAAATGCATTAAATGAAAATGTCTTTCAAAATTCAAGAATTCTTATCTCACTCAAACACAACCACCAGCAAAACTCTGCTATGTTAACGTACCGTTTTCAAAACTGTTAAACTTGAGTTCAAAACTTAACACAATTGAGTTAGACAGCAATTTGACTTGTTCACTATAATACCATATTGAAAGATATTGTCTAAAAGTAAAATATATATATATATATATATATATATATATACATATATATATACCACCACGGAGTATTAGCAGATAATGTTACATTTTCAAATGTCCAAAATATAAGCTTGACAGCCATTCCTGAGAAAACATGTAGTCATGATGAAGAAGCTATGTACCGTCCCCTTTGAGAGGAACTTTAGGATTATTTAGGAGTTTTAGGAGTTATTTAGGAGTGTGTAAAGGAACTGTGGTACCATTATATACAGGTAATATGTCTATACATCTTACCTTATCATTGGACAAAGAACAGCAGTGGATGTTCCTGGCCAGGTGGGAGCTGACATAACAATATCCTCCGATTGCTGTTACACATACCAGTGTTTGGCCCATATAATACGGAGTGCCTCATCTAATTTCTCGGTGAACTGTATAGAAGGTTTGTCCCAGGTGAAGAAGGGGGGCAGGCGAGGAAATGTGTAAACATTCATAATCATGTGAAACAATGTGGCATTTCACCACGCCTGTGAGTGGTTTGAAGTCTGTCCAAGGATGATGTCACCACTTTTCCTCTCACCGCACACCATTTTTTAACCCTATAGAGAAATAATTTTTCTCATGGAGGTGGAAGGTACATATATGACCACTGTCCACATGATCAGATGTCCCTCCTATAGGCAATGAATGCTGCATGCCAGGACTGTGTGGAAGATTCCCTGGCATGGATCAGGCGTTCAAAGAGGTTTTTCCCTCATGTGTATGGCAAGAGAGAATATAAGGTGTAATATAGATGATAGTATGTCTGTGTTTTTCCTCATGTTTGGCGACAGTGTTACGGTAGAATTAGTTGTGTTTTGGCAGTCTTGGTGAATTTGGTACTGTTGTGCCCAGCTGCGTGCTGGTAAAGAGAACTGTGTTGAGATTTTTGAGAAAGTGCACTCAGCATTGAAACATGGGTAAAACCAATTGTAAAAAAACTGTAAGATCACAAGTGAACTGGACCCATGATGAAGTAATGAAGTAATTGTATCTCACCTTTTGTCGAGACCAGGCACAAATGGACTCTTGTGCCTGTCTTAGTGGCATTTGTGGCTTGCTTGGCTTACTTCGCCATTATGGTGTTTAGCAAAAAACTGAACACCACAAAAGTACTGAGAAAGCTGATCGTCCTACAGAAACATGACAGGACAAGAAAGCTTGTGAAGGAAAAACAAATGAACAAACAAATCAATAACTGCTGGGAGAATTTTACCCAATAAATAAATGATTTGTTTTACAATAATTGTGTCTTTTTTGTTGCTTCTTCTCCTAAATTAACTGTGAGAGTGCCCAATAGACTGTTTACTGTCCTTAAACCTTGTGAGTTATATTAACCCTTATGTTCCATTCGCTTTTTCGACCTGTTGGTTCCGTTCACCGGGTCAGATCATCATTGGGATTTTAACGCAATATAGAAAATTATATCAAAGTACTCAACAAATATTCTCTTCACTTTAATCCCAAACAATATAGATTACCTCTAGATCACTTTTAACAATTAAAGTGTCATTCATTTGTGAAGAAGTTGTGATTCCTAGAAATAATCCACTGTAATGAAGACATGGGTAGTATAAGTCATGGGCAGTATAAGTTTATTTTGAAAAAATGTAAATGAAACTAGGTTTTCATGACTATTCATGTTTGTTGTTTTGTGCTGAAATGCAAAACATGAACCAAATGTAACAAGATGCAATATTGAAACTACAACAGTCGCATTCTGTCGGCCACCCCTCAAGGCACATAACCGCTTTTATTACTCATAGTTAGAATATTAACAGATGTAGAACATCATAGAACAAAACGTGAAAAGCCCTGAAGCCCATGTTAACCGCCGGCCATATTTTCAGCGGAAATCGAAATCCCTATGGGGAAAAAAAAGCATTGGAAGGTAGCACTCTGGTGGAAGACACTGCCTGGTTGTCCTACAGAAAGAAGTCAGTGAATGAAAGAAAGAAAGAATATTTATGGATTTGATGCTTTTAACTTGTGGAAGAACCTATGCACTTTGGATTAAAAGCGTTTGCCAAATGACAAAAATGTCAATGTAAATGTAAAGACAACCAAAGCTACTATTTTCCCTAAGCAAATTCATGAATTTTTGATCAGTTTGGTGAACATCTGTTTCAGGGGATAATAGATGAAAACACCAGCTGAATAAATAGCCTGTATAAATAGCAACTGGGTTATATAGTGGTCTGCAAACATCTAATATACATAAATGCAGTGGAAAAGATTTGCTGATCTCCCAACACATCAGCTACTAAAACAGGTTGAGGTTAATGAGTTTGACCTATTTCAATATGTTCTCTTCCTGTTTTGAGCATCTGAATGCCTCCATCTCCAAGGCATGGACAGCAATGGCCTGTTTAACCATCCATTTTCAGTTTGGTTGCATAGCTGCCCGTCAAACAATGTATATATACACGTAGTAAGTTTGAACATTATTTAGTAATAGTTTTTCTCATTTTAATGATGGTGTTTTAATTGTATTTAAAGTATATTTTTTATATTTTATATTTTTATTTATTTATTGAAATAAAATAAGAGGCTAGTAATTCCAAATGAGAGGCAGATTAGCACTAGAAGTATAAACCTCAATTCTCAGTTCTTACTTACCCCTCCCATCCCTCAACATGCATTCATGATTTATACACAAACCTCTCAAATTCATCATATGAAAACATCACCTCCTCCATTTGTGCAAGGACCAGGGATCGACATTCCCCCCAGAAACCCCAGTAGTTACCAGAGATATTGTTGCTTATTAAGACTATGGCGCCTCATTTCCCCATTGGAGTCCATTCAAAACTACAACTTATTACTGGCAATATTATACTATTATGGAGAATACTTTTAAATTCAAAAATGTCTTCTCACTGAACTAATTAGTACAAGGGCTGATTATTTTTCAAGATTGATTTAATTCCTTCCTGTTTCGGTACGAGGTGTGCATGCTCTGGGGCCAAAAAAACAGTTTCAGTTCTTACAATAGAGGTATATCTTGATGGCTGATCAGTGGATCAGCTGCATTTTGTTTCCTGCCCAAAACCAATTGCCCTCTCTCTTGACTGTACTTTGAGCAGTTAACCAGTACATGCTTAATTGACTACTTGCAATAATCACTTCTGTCACTGTTGTGTTTTTTTTGTTAAAAACATGATGCTATTTAGCCCTGTCTGGCCAAACCTCATTCTTCTACGTGCCTTTTTTGCAAATCTATCTGCCAATGCAATATCTGCCAATGCATTTCCTTGAATACCTACATGTGCTGGAATCCACACAACCCATATCCTCAGTTCCATCCTCTGGATTGGAAATAATGTCTGCAATCTCATGTGGTAATTCTCGTCTAGATTCTGAGCGGAGGCATCACAGACTCATTAAGGAGTTGGAGTAAGAACTGAAACTCTCAGTGGCCCCAATTCTTCCACCCATTGTAAAGCGAATAAAACTTTTCATGTCTCCTGTACACACAAACAGATCATGCCATTTATTCTCTTCTTATTGATTTCAAAATCGGGCACAAAGAATGCCATCCCTAATCTATCATTGTGTCTCTTCGATGCACCAGTATATATCCATACTATGTGGGGTTGGTACACAGGTCCATTGTTTCGTTATTAAAATCACATCTTCCTCTTCAGTAATTCCAAATCCACTGCTGGCTCCGTCAACAACCATGGACGCACCACAGGGAATGCTACAGTTTGACTTCCAAGCATATCCTTAATACCTATCATATGCGCCTCTTCGTCAGTTGACCAACCAAAGGTCCTCTTCTTCCTTTTTACCTTTTCTCAACAGGGCTCTAAATATCTTTGGGTTGGATGGTATTGTCCATGCCGTGGCAGGTTTACCCAGTAGGTTAATGAAAGCTGTAACCTTCTCAGTTGTAGTGGGGTCTCTGCAATCACCACCTGTATTACTGCCATTGATTTTTAATTGTTTTAATTGTCCCACAGATTCTTGGTGGAAGCTTGCATTTTATACCCCTAAAATTGCTCCCTCCACTTTCATCATTCGAAACAATACCCCACTTGACATGGCTGGCATGTTTCATCCTGACATCTTGGGGATTCCCCCCTTGAACATCAGGAAAAAAGCATAAAATTTAGATTTGAATCCAGCCGTGGTTCCAGGGATTAAGACCAGAAACTCATGTCCCCTACAGGTGGCAAACATGAATAGCTGCAGGCCATCCAATCATTTGGAATTGCTAATTGGCACAAGTCTTCAGCCAGCAGGTATAATTGGTGAAATCAGATGGCTGCATGGGAAGGGCTTCACTTTCTGACCCCTGGGCTTTCCACCTCAGCTTGTAACAAGCTGTTAATTGCAAATTGTATCATTTTAAAGCCATACTATAAAGGATTTGCAACTTTATAATATTTCAACTTTATAATCAATATTATAATACAACCATGCTCAGTCATTTCTATGATGCCCTGACAGTATGTGTCTGTGTTCACTTCTGCCCAGTACCTTACTGATCTACCTGTATTTGTTATTCTAAAAAGTGTTGGGGAAGTTTGTTGGTGTGACCCTTTTTTCTTTGTGCAATTTATCTGAAAAGTATAGACCAATATCCCCGGTCAGAGATATATTGCATTTTTCACGAAATTCATATCTCTGGCAAATGTGTGGTTACATTACATTACATTACATTAGTCATTTAGCAGACACTTATCCAGAGCGATGTACAATAAAGTGCAAATTAGAACCAGGGACACATGTGTTGAAGACCCTAGAGGAAAGTTCCAAGTCCTAGGATGATCACAAAAATAAAACTTGAACCCTTGAAGAGTACATGTACTTTCCAACTAGCATACCACGTTTGGCAGCAAGAATACCCTGAATATTAAAATAATCATACATAAGTGCTATAACCTATGGTACACACGGCTAATTATAGCAGTGGGGTAGGGAGGAAAAGGTGCAGCCTGAAGAGGTGAGTTTTCAGTCTGCGCTTGGAAATGGTCAAAGACTCTGCTGTTCTGACCTGGCCAGAACAGACAGCAGTCGTGACCTAGAATTGCACAGCTTGTTGTCCATCACCACTCCGAGGTTCCTTGAACTGGGGGATGAGGTCACTGTGGTGTCCCCTAGCGAAATGGAAAATCTGAGAAGGGAGAGGTTAGAGCAGGGATGAAGATTAGTTCTGTCTTACCTGGGTCGAGCTTTAGATGGTGGCTGTCCATCCAGATCTGGATGTCTGTCAGGCAGGTGGAGATATAGGTGTGACTGTGTGTCAGTTGGGGGGAAAGGAGAGAAAGAGTTGGGTGTCATCAGCATAACAGTGGTATGACTTGCCATGAGCAGAGATAACAGGGTCAAGGGATCTGGTGTAGATGGAGAAGAGGAGGGGACTGAGGACTGAGCCCTGGGGAACTCCTGTAACAAGGGAATGACCAGCCCAGTTGACCTGGGAGGAGCGGGCAGAGAGATAGGACTTAATCCAGTCTTGGGCTGTGCCACAGGTCCCTTTAGCTGCCCTCCTGCTGGGAGAGCATGAGTCGAGAAACATCAGCGTCTGTGTTGGGAGAGAAAGTGGTGGTGGTGGTGGTGGAGGTTGTGTGCTTTTGTTGCCTTGGGGGTTGGCTGTTGGGCCGCTGTTGTAATGTTAGAGACATTTGCTCTAATAGATAGATAAAAAAACAATTCTATGTAAAGGTGAAAAAAGAAAAAATAATATTGACAATGAATGAATTGATGTTTTTGTGTTCACTATGCCTGTTTAGGTCACATAATTTGGCAGTGCGGCAGGCAAGAGCAGGCTGAAACCAAATGGGTCCTAGCAGTGGCGAACGTAGAATGTTCCATCCCAACTAAACTAAATCTAAGCTACCCCGTAGCTTTTGTGCATATGACAGCGAATTGGGAGTTTTTGCTATTGTAAATATCTGTTGTGCATTTTGACATACGCGCAACTGCTTCACATATGAATGAGTAGGTATGAGATATTGCTGTACTTTTGAAAGTGACATGATTCCAGTAGTCTGCAATATGATGCTACTGGCAGTAAGCCAGAATAAAATATCCAGTTATTTTATTGGTGGGTGAGCTTTGTCAACCTGGTGGTGTAGAGTTGGGGAGGAAATTGTTTTTTTTATTGTGAACACAGCAGCAAAGCAAGGAAAGAAATCCTGCATAATATGCCTTTTAATGTGTATAGATGGCTGATTTTCCCTCTCTCAAATTTGCATCCCAGGATTTTTAATTGATCAGTTCAGCGAATGCTTTCACTTTCAGTGTGCTATAATGGCATGTGATTCTTTTAGAAATAGAGGTTGCAGTATACATTTACATATTTGTCTGGACTCATGTTCTTCTACGGCTAATGCCTTGACTTATTTCCGGGTGTTTGTTCTCTGCTCAGCTGCATATGAGGAACCTGAGCTTGCCATCCAGACCACCTGCAACAGCGTCATCCTCACCTTCCTCTCCACCCTGAGCTTCCCTCAGCCCACTGTGCTGTGGAGAACCAAGACAGGAAGTGACATCACCAACCGGAGCAACACCACTATGGTCCTGAAAGAAGGGGGAAAACATTATGAGGTGGTGAACGAGATGGTGCTGAAGCAGAGTGACCCACACGATTGGACTGTCACATTTGAGATGAGGCTGGAGCTCCTCAACCAGAGCTTCTCCCACTCTGTCAGCCTCCGCCCACTCCCACGTAGGGGGCAGATACTGCACATACTGAACAAAGGGTTACCCAAACAAGGCACAATTTTGTGAACAACAACAAAAGCTTTATAACGGCTATTTTTGCAACAGGTCTGGACAATAGCCTATTTACAAAGCACGTGCTGACATAAGACACTTTACCATACGTTGTAAACCATGCTCCTGTACATACCATGTTGTTCATGCCCCCAAGAAGTTTAGACCTACCAGACTCGATGTTTGATTTGCAACTATGGTAACATATATTCACATGAACAATGGAAACAAGAAACAGTGGTCGACCTGTAGTGTGTCATTCACATGACCGGACAGACAGCCGGGATGGGAGTATATCTGTAGATTTCTGGTCAGGCCTGACCAAAAATGCTTGGGAAGCAGTGATATATGCTATGGTTACTTGTATGTGTGTCTCACTGACTTGCCTGCATATTCAATAGCACATTATATATAAATTATGGGCCATTACAATACATATTACGATATTTTTCTGATTGTATTGGCCAATACGCCCTATGTTGGGGATTTCCGTTCTTATCCAAATAGGACCAGTGTGGGTACAGGTGTTTGTTTTAAATGGCACTAAAATACCAGATTCTACTTACTGAGATGTTGAAAACTGATTCGTTGATTTGTTGTGTGAGGTGTCTTGGTGCTGGGCTAAAACAAATACTTGCACCCACATCGGCCCTTGCTGGATAACATTGTACACTCCTGCCTTGTATGATCATACATCCTTATTAGTTTTCTCATGGTCACCCCCACCCCCCCTTGTTGCTATTTGTTGAATAAACACCCTCAAGCAGCTAATGAAGCACATCCCACCCACTCAATGTTGACCCAAGCAGGGAACGTGTGCCTCACGCAACTCTTTGTCTTCTTTGACATTCAGAATTTACTTTAGATGGTTATACCCATCTCCAAATACTGAGTATGAACTTTAGGATTATTTAGGAGTTTTAGGAGTTATTTAGGAGTGTGTAAAGGAACTGTGGTACCATTATATACAGGTACTATGTCTATACATCTTACCTTATCATTGGACAAAGAACAACAGTGGATGTTCCTGGCCAGGTGGGAGCTGACATAACAATATCCTCCGATTGCTGTTACACATACCAGTGTTTGGCCCATATAATACAGAGTGCCTCATCTAATTTCTCAGTCTCTCTGGCTCTCATTTTCTTTCTCTCTTGAACACACATACACGCACCACATATATTTGACCTTTTCTATATTTGGACATCTAATTGACTCAGTGCTTAAACAAATGTTATGTGGAGACAAGGGTAAACAAATGTTTAAACAAATATTTCCCTTAGTTTATATGTGTTTTGGATAGAGTAGATTCATGTTTCTATGCATGTATTGCCTGTAGTGTTGACAGAGTACTTCTCTGGAGATCAATATGACAGACTAGTCACGCAGAACCAAAAGGATTACTAATGCTTCATAGCATTGACATATTTTCTAAAATATTTCTTCTTAAAATACAGTTTTTGACACTAATTTCAGAACCTTTAAGTTATTTTTCAAAACTGTAGACATAAAACTCAAAACAGATAATGATAATCAGTTTTCAAAACTCTAAAAGCTAATTGCTTGGATACAATATATATATAAACCAAAAATCATTTGCTAAACCAAATCACTTGACACAACTTAACTTTCAAAGTATTAGCATTGCAAAATGAAATGCATTACATTTGAAAATACTGTTTTTTAATTCATTATAATGCATTGTACCTACCAATGTATCCAACTGCTCACCGTGATAAGTAACTGTAACAGTCCAGGATAAATTAATTGATTGACATCAGTTACTTTCGAACAGGATACATTTTACCACATTATCATTGAATATAATATTTCATCATCATCCTTTTGTCACAGGAGTTTTCAACCTTTTTTGACACGCACCCCTCCAGTTTGAGCTAGCACTCAAATTACTAATGATTGATGTTACTGATTTTATTGATCTTGATTTTAAATTGGACTCGAAATACATCGTTTTTGTAAAAGCAATTGGGTCCACATTCAGTGCTCTTCTACTATTACCACCATTCTCTTTATTTCAAACCACAAAAAGACCATATTGAAACATGTATCAAGTTTTTTTTTCATACTATAGTAAAGTATTGTAAAAGCAACTAAACAGTGAATCTATAGCCATCATTTGTGTGGGCGATCTAAACAAATGTTCCTGTATTATTTCATCAATAATGAGGAATTTTAACCAATGAGTTTGGAAGTGCAAGATTTATTCAAAGATATGAATGCACAATGCATGTTTTGAACAGGCGAACAGGCTATGTTACTGTTGTGCTGACTGTTTTGAGTCTTTCGTCTAAGGTTTTGAAAAGTGAGCTCACACTTATGAGATTAGTGCCAAAATGATTTATTCTGGTACGGGCTGAGCAAGAAACTCCTTTGTTTGATCTGACTCCAATTTAACAATTGAATTTATATATAACATTTTATTGCTTGTGAGTCATTTATTGCTACATAATGGCCGATGTGGCATGTGGTGAGACCAGCAGACGAGAGTTCAGAGAGCACGTTACAGTGCAGGATTCCTTTAGCGATCAAGTGTAAATTATCAGTAATGTACTAAAATGTACATAAATATACCTTTGTTTGATCTGACTCCAATTTAACAATTTTATTTATATATAACATTTTAGTACAGATCAAGTTTTAACAATTTATTTGTCAGGCAGGTTACTTAAAGCCAATTACATTCCAAATTAAACAATTAATAAAAGCGTTACACGGCGGCTTCAGGGGGCATTAGTTAATTTTTTTTTACAGATTTTATAGTACAGTTGGAACTCCTCTATTCAGATGTAGGCATTGCAAAATATATTTTTTGTTGTAAAATGTCAACATTTTTTGGCATAAATTCAAGAACTGTTTTTGCTGAAGCGCATCATATTGAAAATGCTGCGGTTTTGTTATGCAGGCAAAAAAAAGCTGTTGTTTTATGCACGCCTAACAAGTTATACACTGTTAGAAACAACATGCCATTAGCTAAAATGCCTTTTAGTCATCAGTTCAATTACATGGCCGTAGTCGATTCTTTGATGAGCTGAAGTTAAACTGAATTTTCTTTCACACAGATGGAGGTAACGCATTTCATCTGCAACTACGTTACAAATACTGGTTTTCGAGAGAGCCTATATAAAACATAGATAATAGAATTTCTATCTATCTATACAAATAGAAAGTGAGTTTAATCTCAAATAAAGAACACCCTGAAGTAACATATACATTTGGCCTCCTGCCCATAGTCATCAGCCTTTTTTATTTATATAAATGAGCATATATTGACATAATGTTTTGTTAATGATGTTGTCCTGCCATATAAAACACCTCTCATCACCCTGACGTGACTGTGTCTCTCTCCATGACATGAAGAAAAGGTAGGAAAAGTCACATTTCCTTGTTTTGTTGTCAATTGAAAGTCCTTTTCAATTCAGATCATAATTTAGAAATGCTACTAACTTTATTCAGAGTAAAGTGTGTGTTCTTACTGAATTATTGAATAACTCAGCCGGTACAAAATTTTATTGAAAGTTGAAGGCGAAGGATTTAATGGTTGGCATTTATATAGCACCTTTATCCAAAGCACTGTACAATTGATGCTTCTCATTCACCCATTCATACACACACTCACACACTGACGGCAATTGGCTGCCATGCAAGGTGCCGACCAGCTCGTCAGGAGCATTTGGGTTTAGGTGTCTTGCTCAGGGACACTTCGACACAGCCCGGGTGGGGGATGGAACCGGCAACCCTCTGACTGCCAGACGACTGCTCTTACTGCCTGAGCCATGTCGCCTGATTTAAGAATAGAATCATATCTAAAATATTGTCAAATATGAGAAACACATTCTCTGAGCAGACTTATTGCAACTATTGTAACAATGTCTACTACTAAGTAAAATTTTTATTTAAATAATCATCAAGGGAAAAAAAGTCATCCAGGACTATTTTTGGAATGAGCTATTTTCTGTCTGCTAGGGATTCAAATATTTAATTTAATCTGCATTAGATTGTTGGGTCACACATTACAATAAGGTACATGAATTGCCATTAACAAATGTAGTTAATTAAGCAATATCACATATGAGGGAGTGCTGTTGTACTGCATATTGTAGGTATGAGGGCCAGGCCGAAAGCTGAAGATATTCAGTTGTGACAATATACAGCACAATAAATAGCATAGTGTGATATTGCTTTTATGCAACACCTCTACAGACAAGGCTATTTAAGTAATGGTAATTTCAGACATAAATTCAAGATAATAGATTCACTTTATTCAGCATCAACAAAATAACTTCCTTCAGAATTCTATTTGGGACTGTAACTGTCTCGCGTTGCCAGGTAACTCTATAAACAAATGCAAAGACTAACTAGTTTGTTACCTAGCAATATGAAACAGTTCCAGTAGCTGATATAATTATGTAAAGAATGCAGATTAATTCTGGATGGTGATGAGGTCGGATGATGTTGTACTGTATATCGGAACTAATGAAATGCCTCTTTTCCA
Organism: Conger conger; assembly: GCF_963514075.1. Classification (NCBI taxonomy): domain Eukaryota; kingdom Metazoa; phylum Chordata; class Actinopteri; order Anguilliformes; family Congridae; genus Conger; species Conger conger. Next base: position 83,447,363 of record NC_083760.1, on the reverse strand, counting down.
ATCGGAATTAACTGTTAACATAACATTAATACATTCCAGCAAATACATTCATTAAGCATAGAATTAACGTTGTTAATGGATTTGTGGTAACCCCTAATTTAATATGTATATGTTAGCAATCCATAGATTTAATTTATAACCAGTTAACCATTAACAAATACATTAACTGCTTCTTCTTTTTTTCATTCCAATATGAATTGGTATTAACAAATGTAGTTAACCTGATTTGATGATGTACAAATACATCATTAACTTTAGCATTGATTTGCCTTTGCGGACTTTGCCATGGTCTAGCTTTCAGGTTAATAATCATACAAGGGCTCTCATCTCTAATGTTTTACTCAGACCCAAGTGTTATGCTCCAAAGGAGGGGGGAAAGGTTACTAGGCAGAACATACACATACAACATACAACACAAAAAACATGTTGGGTAGTCCAAATGAAAATTTATATAATTTAGCCTATTTTAACATCAAGCATTCAATACACAAGCAAATGATCACTCACTATGCCCTGCTAAATTCCACATGAGATAATGTTAGTTTCATTATTTCTGAGAGGGCTTGGACAGAACATTCTTTCCATGCACAGGTTCCCTCTACCTATTAGTTATTGCTGCAAATTATTAGCTAAATTTGCAATTATTGATTAGTGGTATTGTTAGTGCAATATCAATATTAGCTTTATTAGTAAACCTTTCTAAGAAACACATACACATCTGAAATAATTCTAGTCCAACATGTGTGCATTTGGTTGCTTGGAATATGCCACATGAGCATTTGGACCATAGGCAATTCAAATAATTGTTCAAATTTTTGTTATTCACTTGTTATGACTAATATGAATCTTATATTGTTATTGTTGTTATTTCTTGCTGGACACTTGAACATCAATTATGGCTGCTCTATTGTTTTATTGTGTTTTCCCTTTATGCATTTATTGATGCCATTGGTCCTTGTAAAGTGTACTGAACATTGTGCTTGAGAAGAACTTCTAAAATAAACTTTATATAAGGTTAAACAACTATCTATGGCACATCATGAATTAACAATCAGTCACAGGGACATACTCAAACTGTCAAAATCATTTCTTACCTATTCTGACATTTGGTCTGAAAAACAGGTGAACCTCTTGACCACGTTTTATTTAGGTAGACCTGTACTCCAGGCTGTTCATTGGCATTAACAAGCTGGTCTACAGGTCTACCTAATAAATTGCTCACTGAGTGTATTTTCTGATTATGATTAAATCAGCTCTGATAAGCAATGGCTGTCATATAATGTAATTGACTTTTATATTGAATTATTTTGGATTATACATATAATATATATTCCATATATGTAATTCCTTTTATGTACATCTCTTTAATATTCTGAGTTCTCAACTGTATGTTAATTAATTATTTGTATCAGACTAAGGGGTGCAATGCTCAAAATAGTCATTGCATAATGAACATCAGAGCCGTTTTAATCATAATCAGTTCAAATACTGTATATAAGCTTACAGGTATATAGAAAAGGTACATGCTGTCCACTTGGTTTATATTTAATGGAATTCTGGAGACGTTTCAAGAAAATGTTTCAAGATCTTTGAAACATTTTGTTTCTAGAATGTGAAGCAATTTTACAAATACTGATTTCAGGTCCTAAATAATGGTGCAATTATGCACATGCAGAATTTCATTTGTGACAGTAGACAGTTGTGTATTTTTACTCTAGTGTACAACAAACACTTCACCTTAAGTAATAAAAACCATGTAAATTAACATTCAAGTTCCTTTCCTGACTAAACAACCCTGTGCAATTCTTTGTTTTTCATATTGACAGCCATGAAGATCAGATTAGTTCTTCCAGTTCTTGTAGCTGCAATGCTCACAATTGGTAAGAACTCTTCTTAAGTTGTATGGATATTAGCAGCTTTATTAGAAAACTGATTACTATTCCTGAAACAATTCTGTGAAATTATTTTGCCATATCCCTTAACAAAATCGTATAATACTAATTGCTTTAAAATGCTTATCCCGTCATTGAGATCAATTTTCTTCTTTAATGATTTATAATTGCAATTTTTTCCCCCTCAGCTGCTGATGGATGTCCTGTTGGAAGGGACTTTCTAACAGCCTTCATGGCAAACTTCAAAACTAGTAACTACTATGCGGGCCTTCAACTGGCTATCACTGCACACAAGACCAATGCCAACGTGAGGCTGGAAGTCAAGGGCATACGCTACACCAAAAATGTGCTTGTTAAAAAAAGGTCCACTGTGCGAGTCCCCATACCATCTAAGGCTGAGATATGGAACCCAGGGTCATCTGGCAAAACTCTGCAGATCTCCTCTGATGCTGACATCTCTGTGGTGGCATTCAACTACAAGCCAAGTACCGGGGATAGCAGCATAGTGTTTCCCACAACCGAACTGGACACCAAGTACATGATCTACACTCCCGAAACTGTCTCCAATAAACACGACAAGCTAGTCGCCATCATCAATGGCGATCACAAGAACACAGTTAATCTCCTCCCCTACAGAGACATGAAAGTCAAAGGCATGGCTAGGTGGAAGAAGGGTGTGAAGGTGACCATCAAAATGGCCCCGTATGAGGTTTACCAACTCCGAAGCAGGGTGTCCCTCACAGGCACTGAAATTAAAGCTAGTCGTCCGGTGGCTGTCTTGGCCGGGCACCAGTGCGCCAAGGCAGGTATATTCTGCTCACATCTCTTCCAGCAGCTTTTGCCAGTGCAGAAGCTCACCACCCATTGGCTGGTACCTGTATTGCGCAGCTCCAGGGACGTTGTACATGTGTTAGCCATTAACAACAAGACCAAGGTCAACATTGTTAGGGGAAGGAAAACAAAGACTAAAACTCTCAAGGCTGGGAATACGTGGGATACAGAAATCGGGGGGAAAATCCCGCTGATCATTAAAAGCAACAAGAAAGTAATGGTAATGTACTACAGCAGGAACCACCCCTACAATCCCTTCTTCATCAGTATACTGCCTTTGTCAGAGCTGTCCAACAACTGGTCCCTTGACACTCAGGCAGCATTCACGAGCACTGCTGTCATCATCTGCGAAGCAAACGGGGCCAAGACCACTCGATTGGATGGCAGGCCGCTCTCTCGTAAAGTAAAGTGGAAGCAATTCCCTGGGGATCACAAATTTCTGTGGACCAGCTTGTCACTTGGAAAAAGCCAGCGGCACTATTCTCTAACCAGCGATGCCCTTTCAGCTGTTTACTTCTATGGTAACAGGTTGGCCCACAGCTACAGCGCTGTCGGGGTGTGCTACAAAGGTAAATTACAAGGGACTACAGATGCCAATTAGCTTATAGCTAACTTAAATGCATATTACAACATTTTAATAAACATTCGGCGATTAGCATGGTCTAGTGTATGACAGACAATTACCCCCGTTCTGTCCTTTGTTTTTATTACCCTCTTGTAGGTTCCCGACCCCCACATCCTCCAGATCCATGTGATCATATCAAATGCAGAGAGAAGGAAGAATGCCAAAAGGGGGTTTGTGTTTCCATCACCAAGGCAACCTGTAGGGCTCTCGGGGACCCCCACTACACCACATTCGACGGGAAGAGATTTGACTTTCAGGGAACGTGCACTTACACTTTGTCCACCACTGTGGGTAATGTCAACGGTTTGATACCCTTCACAGTTCTGGCCAAGAACAACCACAGAGGAAATAAATATGTGTCATTTGTAAGGGAAGTGACAGTCATAGTCTACGGCCAGACAATCACAATAAGTAAACGGAAAGGCAAAGTTGAGGTAAGGCTTAAGAATATTGCCAATAATTACAGAATTACGATTTGTTTTGGACAATGACATGGATTCCAATTCCTTGTCCTCCACATTGTCACAGGTGAATGGAATAAAAAGCCACCTCCCGGTATCCCTTGCTAGGGGTAAGTTGCATGTGGTGCGTAGACAGTTCCATGCTGTTTTGACCACTGACTTTGGGCTGGAGGTTAGTTACGACTGGAAATCAAGTCTCTTCATCACGGTTCCAAGTAGCTACTTCAGATCAGTAAGTGGGCTCTGTGGTAACTACAATGGTAATCGCAAAGACGACTTCACCACTCCCATGGGCAAAAGCGCCTCCACCGTCCTCGAGTTTGCCAAAAGCTGGAAAACTAAGGATGGGAACCCTTTCTGTGATGACAGCTGCCGGGGAAAATGCCCCAGCTGCTCTGTGGAACTTCAGGAAAAGTACAGAGCAGAGGAATTCTGCGGCCTCATGGCAAAGAAAGGTGGTCCATTCGCTAAATGCCACAAGACCCTGGAACCTGACATGTTTGTTGACAACTGCGTATATGATGTCTGCATGAACAAGGGCATCAAAAGGCTCATTTGTGACAGTATGGAGAGCTATGTCAGTGCCTGCAATTCAGAGGGAGTGAAGTTCACTGGAAGTAGCTGGAGGGAATTTGCTAAGTGTCGTAAGTTTATGCCTCTTTTGACAATTTGAAAAACTAAATATTAAAATGATATCTATCACATTGTCTATTTAGTTCAATGTCTTCAACAGTGTCCTTGTCCTATGAACGCGCTTTCTGCACTTTAGTCGAATGAGAATTGATACATGGTCCTAACCAACCGGATTGATATTGAGTCAATCATAAAATAATGTATTTAAAACTTTTTTATTCTTTTCTGTTTGGGTGGGCAAGACAGAGACGAGGGTAGGCAAAGCCCAAGCCTAGCACACCCTGTGCTAAGCTGTGTTCAAAGTCTCTTGCTAACTCAAGCCTAGCACACCCTGTGCTAAGCTGTGTTCAAAGTCTCTTGCTAATGCCTGTTGACCTTTCGGTGTGCCAAAATAACAAAAGGCAGCGTTACTATTCCGAACCTAGTGCATAGTTCGGTAAACCTGAATATCAGAAATCCGCTCTGTTGATCACGCCATGAAATCATGAAATCACATTTCCCAACAAACTTAAATATTTGCAGTAGTCGGTCCTTTCTACCCACACAGTTTCTTCCATTACTTTCACAGCGATGGAGTGTCCAGTGAAAAGTCACTATGAGGCATGTGGCACTGCCTGCCCTGCATCGTGCATTAATCTAGAGAATTTAGTGTGCCCAAAAGTCTGTGTGGAGGGGTGCCAGTGTGACAAGGGCTTTGTTCTCAGCGGTAACACCTGTGTGCGCAAAAAAAGATGTGGCTGTACTCGTGACGGCTTGTACTACAAGCCAGGGCAGGAATTCTGGGCAGACAATACATGCACTACCCGCTGTAAGTGTAACAAAGATACCAGAAAGGTTGACTGTTACGAGACAAAGTGCAAGAAAGGACTGGTGTGCGACTTGCGTAAGGGCGTTCGGGAATGCTATCCAGTATCCTTTGCCACTTGCCATGCCTCTGGAGACCCCCACTACACAACCTTTGATGGAAAGAGGTATGACTTCCAAGGCACGTGCACTTATCACCTGTCCAAGCTGCTCGAAATGGATGACCCTAGCTTGGTGCCTTTTGACGTACAAGTGCAGAATGAGAATCGAGGAGCGAACAAGAGGGTTTCATACACCAAGGCTGTTGAAATCACAGTTTATGGAAACACTGTCATTCTGAGCAGGGAGAGGCCTGGAAAAGCGTTGGTAAGTATTTGTTTTTCAATAAAGGCTTGAAATATTGTGTCTAATTTTCATTAGGCAGACCTGTGGGTGCTATGTTTTAAAATGTCCTCCTGTCCACAGCTCAATGGCCTGTACACCAGCTTGCCACTCGAACTGGAAGATGGAAAATTGTCCATCATCCGCATTGGGTACTTTGGAGTGGTAAGCACTGACTTTGGCCTGAAATTGAAATTCGACTGGCACAGCAAAGTCAAGCTCACTCTTCCAGGCCCCTATTCCGGGAAACTGGGTGGCCTGTGTGGCAACTGGAATGGCGATGCAACAGATGACATGGTCATGCCTGACAACCGCCCTGCCAAATCGGTTGCCATTTTCGGCGAAAGCTGGAAGTCGAGGGATGACCCGCGCTGCTCCAGTGACTGCGGTGGCAAGTGCCCCAAGTGCGATCCCAAATCGATGCCCCGCTACCAGAAGAGCGAACTGTGCGGAAAGATCACCAACCCCAACGGCCCCTTCAAGCTCTGCCACGGCAAAGTCAGTCCCAATTCGTACTTTGACGACTGCGTTTTTGACATGTGCCTGAATGACGGCCACGCCTCCACCCTCTGCAGTGCCCTCACTGCCTACACTGAAGCCTGCCAGGAAGCCCATGCGCAAGTCGGCGTGTGGAGATCTGCCAACTTCTGCCGTGAGTAACACCGGCCGCGTTCTTAACTGCCGCTCTATTCTCGCTTTACAAAATGGAGGCACTGGTCATTTGGTGAAATGAAATTGTTTCATAAGTGTCAAAATAATGTCATGGTTTAACAGGTTTCACATTAAAGTAGGTGTCAGAACATGTTTACAGCTAAGAAAGAAAGAAAAAAAAAAAGATCTAGTGTGTAGCTACTGTTTAAATCGATTTCCCAGAGTGATGGTTTGCAGGGTTGAAGCAAAACCGTGGATTGGGCTGTTTAACCAAATGCCTCTTTCCATTTGACAGTTTATACAGTGGTGTGCAAAAATAAAAATATGAGCAACCTTAGAACATACTTTAGAAGGCAGAGTTAGTTCAGAATAAAAAGTTCAGCCCTGGAATTATACTCACCTGACTCATTCAAGCCCTAACAAGTAAATCACTTGGGTCTGGGCCTTAGTAATCATCTTTTTGAAAAGTAACAAAAAATAATAAAAAATGGTTCCCAAACTTTTGCACAGGGCCCTTGTCCTTTTAAAAAATATATATTTCTAAACAGAAAAAAAAAAAAAAAAAGTTGCAGAAAGGTCTCATGTTTTAGGTTTCAGGTATGATCACATACAGATTCACTGTAACAGACGTTCCAACCAGGGGTGGCCAAATTTCGTTGCACCCCACTGAATAAAAACAAAAACAAAAAAAAAAAACAATAAGAACCGCAATGAAACTTCTTCTTTACGGATCTCTTCTTCCAGCGACGGGGTGTGATGAGAACAGCCACTATGAGGTGTGCGCCAAGGCCTGCCCTTTCAGCTGCCTGGATCTCTCACAGCCGGAGACCTGCGATGAGGCGGCAGCCTGTGCAGAGGGCTGCGTGTGTGACGAGGGCTTCGCGCTGAGCGATGGCGGGTGTGTGCCGCAGACGGACTGCGGCTGCCTGCACGACGACCGCTACTACAAGACGGGCCAGGTCTTCTTCCCGGAGGGCCTGTGTGCGGCTCGCTGCGTCTGCGAGGGGGGCGGGGTGGTCCGGTGCGACAGGAACTTCAGCTGTGGCCCCGATGAGAAGTGCCAGGTCAAGGACGGGGTGCGGGCCTGTTTCCCCGATGGAGCCGGAACCTGCTCTGTGTTCGGAGCGTCCACTTACCACTCTTTCGACAGCCGGTCCTTCAACACTTTCGGGAACTGCGTCCTCATCTTGGCGCAGGTCACGACGGCAGTTCAGCGAATTCCCTTCACGGTTTCGGTGAAACAGGAGTCCATCCCTGGAGAGTTGCCAGTCACCAGGAGTGTAGAGATCAAGGTTAACGGATTGAAGATAGCCTTGTTCCCTGGAACCATTTGGGAAGCAGAGGTAAAATTATTTTCAAATTCTTTTTTTTTTTTTTTCATCAACGGTCAAAAGTTTAAAGCACAGATCAAAGTCTACAGTCTTTCTTTTGTGATGACAGGTGGATGGTGAGAAATGCAACCTGCCTTGGTCCCAGGATGATAAAAAGGTGAAAGTGTTCCAGAATGGGCTTTACATTGTTGTAGATACGGATTTTGGCCTGAAGGTGAAGTACGATAGTGTCTCGGGAGTAATCACTGAGGTCCCGTCCACTTACAAAGGCGTCATGCATGGCCTGTGTGGCAACTACAACGGTGACCCGGATGATGACTTCTCCATGCCCAGTGGACTCCCGGCTTCCACACTAGATTTCTTTGTCGAAGCCTGGGTTGTGCTCCCGGAAGATGCGCAGTGCCAGGTCCGGTGCGGCTCAAAGTGTCCCAATCCCGACGAGGGGAAGAAGCCCGACGCTGAGGAGGCGTGTTACATTCTGATGAAGAACAACGGGCCGTTCGCACAGTGTCACTTGGCTGTACCACCCCAAAAATACTTTGAAGAGTGTGTTCAGGAAATGATCCAATGGCAGGTGAACACCACACTTTGCCCGCACATACAGAGGTATGCGGCACTCTGCCAAGCAATTGGAGTCACCATCAAGGAGTGGAGAACAAAGACCTTCTGTTGTGAGTAAAGAAATTATATATATACTTGCAGTACCTGTACCTTCTTGGTCCTGGCCACAGACTGAGGATTCCTCCATGTTGATTTTTCTAAGTCAACCTATAGGCCAGCGGAGTATGCGCTGTTCTTTCTTGCCACTGTTTGAGGGTTTTACTCCCCACTAGGGAGTTTTACTCATGTGCTATCTGGGGGCTAAGGACTGGTATTTCCACTTTTACTCTGTAAAGTGTGTTTGTGAGTCTTCTGTGAAAAATCGATCCATCTATGTGATCATGCTAGAAATCGCAACTGTACTTTCCTCTACGGTCCTGAACATTGTTGTCCCTGGGTTTGATTCACACTTCATTGTACGTTGCCCCGCACAAGAGCGTCTACTAAATGCCTTTAAAATAATGTCATGTAAAAAAAAAATAATAAAAAAAACCTAAACAAGTAAAATTGAATTGAATCATTGAAGTGTTATACCCCCCCCTCCCCAGATATTCAGTGCCCAGAGAAGAGTCACTACGAGCTGTGTGCGGACACATGCGCCTCCACCTGCGCCTCGCTCAGCGTCTCCTCCCAGTGCCCCCACTGTCACGAGGGATGCCAGTGTGATGAAGGCTTCGTGTCCGACGGCAGCATGTGCGTTCCGCTGGGCAGCTGCGGCTGCGTGGTGAACGGTCGCTACTTTAAGGTCTGCTTTTTATTGTTACACTTTCATCATCCTGTCGTAATGGCACAATGGTGCTTCCCAACCGTCAATCCCCACCTCCAACCCAAACAAAAAGCGTGCCTCATCTCAACAGATGGAGAGCTTGAAACAGGGGTGCCGAATTAAATCCGGTCGGGAACCGGCTGATATACAGCAACAACTGTGGGTAGCATGCCAAGTAGTGAATCAATAATAGAATAGCCATATGCAACTTGCTCCAAAAGTAATAGCACACTTCACAGGGACCACATATCCCAGGAGGAAAAATCTGGCTCAGCACAGGCCCCGAGAAAGCAACTCAGCTCATTAAAATAGCCTTGGTCACAATGCTCAGTAGTCTTGCGAGGCCACAGAGAACATGTTCGCACACCGCCCCTCCCCCACCCCTTCTGAAATTTGATTCAACACCAAACAAGCTTGTCGACCTCCCACAAGCAGCTATTCCTGCCAACACAGGGAGGGGATGGCAGGCTACTGCCACCCATTAGGTAGACCTGTACACCAGCTTCTTAATGCAAATATTTAATAAGCAAATCATGTGGCAGCAACTGAATTCACACAAGCATGCAGACATGTGTAACCGGGTGCATAAATGTAAGGTTCAACCTAAGAACGCCCAGTCACACAATATAACAGAGGCCCCCTCTACAGTTTGTTAATAACAAGACAGAGACGTGGTCTAAGTTAAATACAATTATTTTATTAAATCAATTCTGATGCTGGAAGGCAATAATGAGGTTAAGACAAATGCTCATAGTCGGATAAAAATCTATTTATTTTGAACATCAATTTTACCGGAATAAATAGGGATAAAGTAGACTGATGTAAAGGTTAAGAATGGTGGGTGACAACGCTGAGGGGATGGGGCATACTCACCTTCAGGGCTCCCAATGTGTAGTTACAACCCAGTGCTCTCTCACAGCAAGCCTTACTGCAAACAAGGTGATACTATATGTGATTCAGGTGCCATTAACAGTAACACTGTTGCACGGAGGTGTAATATAGTCTACACACCACACGCACCAGCCGCTGCGCACCTTATGTCGTCCGGCCAACAACTAGTCTATAGCCGTGCAACACGGGACACTAGCGAACGTGTTCGACAGCAGGCGGGTTCCGCCTGCCTGACAAGCGCAACCAAACGAACTTCAAACAAAACAGCAACGAGGCAAAACAGCAGTCACCATTGCACCTACAAAGTGAAGAAAGTCAGTTAATCTGGTATTTTATCATTAAAATCCAATCAGAATATACATACAGCAAAACGGGACATTACCAAACAATCCATGGAATTCTAAACTGCGTGAGTTGTTACTTCCGTGTTTCGGAGAAGACTCCGCAAACAGACGCATCTTAATAAATGAATTAGAAGAGAATATAACATTACTGTCGATGAATGCCAAGTAATTACAGCTATAAAACCTACCGAAAATTAGGGGACACAGCTAAATCGCGACGAATTACCCAACAGACAACGGACAGCACGCTGCAACCAAAGCATTGTGTTAGTCTGCGGTGTTCCTAACCCACGCAATATTATCAGGGGGAAAACAGAATAGATGTTCTCTACCTCTCGTGGTAAGGCAGGCAGACATGAGGAGAGGACGAGACAGGAAACAGGAAATCAATCAGAGAGATCACAGGAAGAGAAAGGAAAAACATTTAAAAGGTAGGGAGCCAAGAGACTGGTTCAAAAGATGAGATCCTGCCGGTGCCACTCCCCCCACCCCAATTACTGCACCATTAGGGACAACAGCGAGTCTAACTCGCCTTGTCACACATGGTCAAGTGGTTCAGCTGTTTTTCAGACCAAATGTCAGAATAGGGAAGAAATGTGATCTAAGTGACTTTGAACATGGAATGATTGTTGGTGGCAGACAGGGGTTTGAGTATCTCAGAAACTGCTGATCTCCTGTGAGTTTCACACACAGCAGACTCAAATTGGGTCAAAGCTGACAGGAAGGTGACAATAATCTAATTCACCACACATTACAACAGTGGTATGCAGAAGTGCATCTCTGAACACACAACATGTCAAGCCTTTAAGTGGATAGCCTACAGCAGCAGAAGACCAATAAGTCTAATAAATATCCAATAAATACCTAATAAAGTGCTCACTGAGTGTATATTGTTTAGCGCAACACTACAAACAGCCTATGTAAATATCTTTATACTGCAGTGTGGAGAATCTGAAATGCAAGAGGAATGCACTCAGAAATGCAGCTGTAAGAATGGAGAGTTTTCATGCAAGGACACAAGCTGTACAGATACTGAGATGTGCCTGATCAAGAAAGGAGTCATGGGCTGCTACAAAGGTAAGGCCAAGTTATCCTGTTTTTACATTTATTCCACAGTTGTTTCAATCCTTATTACACTAATCCCAGTCGTAAATGCTATTAGGCCATGAGTCAAAATTGTAGTTTATTTAGTCAGTCATCTCTCCATAATTCAGATGAACTGGTTATGAAAAGCAACTGATGTTAGGGGGGGGTGTTAACGTGTCTCTAGATTCAAATCACAAAAAAATGTTTTACATGTAATGTCACTGCGCAATTGCAAGTGAGAATACTAAAAAACATAACTTGGGCTGAACAGTGGTGCCGTGACTAACGCTGTTGCCTCGCAAGAAGAAGAGGATCCGGCTTTGAGTCTTAGCCAGATCCTCTCCACTTGGGAATTTTCAAGATCTCCCCGTGTTTGTCTGGGTTTCATCCATGCACTCCAGATCTCCTCCCACAGTCCAAAAACATGTAGGCCCCAGAACTCACTGGCAAAATACATATCAATCTCAATGTGACTACCCTGGCTAATGAAAATAATCTCTATTTAGCCCTGTAGTCTTAAAATTCTGTATACTCCCCATGTCCTAAGGGTAAAAAATGATCCGCCTCCACTAAACCCCTAAAATAAAGCAGGGGTTTTCTCTGCTGCTAAACATATGGGTCACTTTTGACCCTTAAGACAACACAAGGGTTTAAATTAAATTAAAGTGCTTCTTGGCTGCAGCCCTACTAAAATATAATCTGTGTAACAGTTCATACCACTTTAAAACCACTCGCATTTTTGCTGTGTTTCAGATCCCTGTGAAGAGAAAGACTGCCGTGTGAAGGAAGGCTGCATGTTGGTGGGGAATGAGGCCGTGTGTGTACCCGACTCAAGGGCATTCTGTTGGGCCATGGGCGACCCCCACTATCAGGGCTTCGACGGTGGGTATTTCTCATTCCAGGGAACATGCTCTTACACACTGGTCAAGACAACTGGAAAGGACCAGACCCTTCCGGCATTCACCATCGAGACCAGGAACGGCATGCGTGGGAATCCTGAAGGCTCGTTTTTGAGGTCGATCTTCATCAAGCTGAAGGGTCACACAATTTTCATTCCCTTCATGGACCGTGGGAAACTGTTGGTGAGTGTTGTGGGAAACCAGCTTCTTTCCATGGAATCAAATCAGGTCAATGTTAGAACTTACCAGGACAACAAGACAACACAATAAAATATGTTTTTACATCACGCCAACCACTGAAATGCCACGCTAACCTTCAATGCACCGCCCTGCTGAAAAACATAACTCAGGCTATGTTTTGAAACAGCTGGTAGCTGGTTGACCAGTTCAGACCAGCTCCATACTCAACATTGTTTGACCAGCTCAAGCAAAGTGAAACACATCAACTGTGCTAACATTTACATTCAGCTGTAAACATTGCATGCCACATACTACACCAAGATTTATATTTAGATTCTTCATAAGGGAACTGAAATTACTTCTATAAAAAATTCTCTGTATTGTATATCCCAGGCTAAAATTCTACAATTCTGAAGAATTGAATAGGATCAGCAATCGGCTTGAATTATTGAATTGTTTTCGAGTTTGTGTTGGTCCGTCAACTGTATATTTTGAAAGCTGAATTTAAGGACTATAAGCACAGGCAGAGGGCGAGTCAGCATGTCAGTGAGCCTTTTTCAATGACAGGAAGGGATTTACAATGTTCTTGTAACAATGTTTTAACACAAAAATCTAACCTATCGCAATTTTAAAATAATGAACAATGACAAGATTATGTGTTTATCTCTAAATTACAAACCCACCTTACAGGGGCTGAATGGAAGAAGATCAGGGGAATTAAATATTGAAATCAAAGTGACCAGTCCCAACATACTCTCAGTGAGCACTTTATTAGGTATTTATTAGACTTACTTTTTTTTTTGCCTTTCTGCTTTAGATTAATGACACCATCAGAAATATGCCAGTTTTCCTGGAAAATGGCACCATAAAGATCACACAGACCGGTATAAAGGGGACCCTGATGACAGACTTTGGCCTAGAGATTGTTTTCGACTGGATCTCCATGTTCATGGTCACGGTAAGCAGCAGCTACTATGACAACCTGGCTGGCTTGTGCGGGACCTACAACGAAAACCAGATGGACGACTTCAAGACGCCTGGTGGTTCGATCGTGGTCAACAACACCACGGAATGGGCCCGGTCTTGGGCCGTAGACGACGGCAACCCCTTCTGCTGGCACTCCTGCCTCGGTGCCTGTCCGACTTGCTCTCAGGAGGCCCATAAGATGTATGAAACCGAGAAGTACTGCGGTTCAATCATACAGAAAGACGGCCCCTTCAATCCGTGTCACGGTGTAGTCGAGCCTGACGAATATGCTTCGAACTGCATTTATGACGTTTGCTCCAATGATGGCCGACAAGATGTGTTGTGCGCGGCTCTCACCACCTATGTGGCGGCCTGTCTGGAGACGGAGATCCAAAACATTGTTGACCCTAAGTGGAGGGAAATTACCAACTGCAGTAAGTCTATTTGAGTTAAATTTGCATTTAACAGTTCTGTTTGCATTTAACTGTTCTGTTTGCAGTATTTACTGCAAACTGTTCCAGTATTTCTGGAACAGTTCTACACAGCATGTTACTTGATGCCTCTGAGGAGGTTTTCAAAAATCTAACTTAGTATTCTAGGACTTCTAACCACACAGTTGTGCTCACACACCTGAACGAGTTAAAATAAAAATAAAAATAAAAAGAGAAGTAGGTGCAACTATCGGAAATAGTTTTTTTGCTTAACGCCCCGCTCCCACCCTCCCCCCAGCCTGGCCCTGTCCTGAGAACAGCCACTATGAGCTGTGCAGCAGCCCCTGTCCTGCCACCTGTGCGGAACCCGATGGCCGGGACAACTGCTCCCTGCCCTGCACCGAGGGCTGCCACTGTGATGCCGACCTGGTGCTCAGCGGAGACAAGTGCGTCCACTTCGAAACCGAGTGCGGGTGCATGCAGGGCGACCGCTACTACAAGCCTGACGAAACCTTCTGGGACGACGACGAGTGCCAAAGCAAGTGCACATGCGATGGGAAGACCCAGACCGTGCGGTGCGAGAAGAGGGGGTGTACGAAGAACGAGCACTGCGGGGTGGTCGGCGGCGTCCGGGACTGCTACCCCACCCACTTCAAGACCTGCCTGGCGCGGGGGGACCCCCACTTCGTGACCTTCGATGGCGTGCGCTTTGACTTCCAGGGAAACTGCATCTACCAGCTGGCCACGGTCTGCTCCAAAGTTAACGAGCTGGAGCAGTTCAACATCACACTGGAGAACAACAACCGGGGCAGCCGGCGCGTGTCTTTCGCCAAGGTGGTGACGGTCTCCACGGCCCACGCTGTTTTCACCATGAGCCGAAATTTCCCCGGAAGGGTCCTGGTGGGTTAAACTTTTCCAAAATCACTTAAAAAGGAGAAAGATAGTTGCAGTCTGTTATGGTTCCAAGCCATTTACGGTATTCTGAAAGCATTTTTTACATGCAGTGTTTTCTCAAGGGCCTACAATGACAAAAAAATGTCTTTCTTTGTTAAATCTAGGGTAGTATTTTATGTTTTGCATATGCTCCTTTTGTGTGTATCCACCATAGGTCGATGGTGTCCTGACCTCCCTCCCCTTCTACCTCAACGACACCGTAGCAAGGATCTACCGGAGGGGCCGCCTGGCTGTTTTGGAGACTCATTTCGGTCTGACGGTCACCTACGACTGGAAGAGCTCGGTGCGCGTCACGGTGCCGAGCACGTACCACGGCGCCATCTGCGGCCTGTGCGGCAACTACAACGGCGACCCCACCGATGACCTCCGCCTCCCCGGCGGGGCGCAGGCCAAGAATCCCACGGAGTTCGGGGACAGCCACCTGGTCGGGGAAACTCCCGGGTGCTCGCCCGTCTGTAAGGACTGCGCCTCGCCCTTGCTGAAGCCTGGGACGCCGCTCCCGGACTATGTCTCTCAGTGCGACGTCATCACCGACAGGACTGGCCCGCTGCGGGACTGCCGGGACAAGGTAGAAACCTTTCAGTACCACGAAAACTGCGTCTTTGACGTCCATCTGAATCAGGGTCTGCAGAAGGCGGCCTGCGACCTCATCGAGGCTTACATTGAGGACTGCCAGGAAAAGGGCGGGAAGATTGAAGAATGGCGAAGCAAAGACTTCTGCGGTAGGTGTCCCGTCCTCCACCTCAAGCGCCTTGCGAGAGTCGACAGGCACATAACATGCAGAAGTGAAACGAGAGGTTTCCAGTTCATTTCACTTTGCTGAAGCCAGAAATCATAATGATATTACACAAATACAGAAGCAAATGAGCATTGTCCCTCACAGTTGGTATCGAAAAGGCTAAATAAACCCACAATTTTGCATATTACTGACAGTGCCAGTTCATGCCACAATGAGAATGCGAAATGCCTAATCATAGCTACTAAAACTGCATTAAAAGAGAACAGATTATTTTATAATTTAATGCCCTTGCCAAGAGAAACGTCCAAAAGATATCAGGATGCAAATTGTTCTCGACCAACCAGTTGTGCAGAACTGTTTGGCTGTGTGTATATTCAATTTTCAATCCAATCAATGAATGCTTCCTTAATGCACTCCAATTATTCATTCAGCTATATGCATTTGACTACATTAAATTGCAGCATATGAGCAGCATTTGTTACTGTCTGTAATGCATTTATATTGTAATTAATATTGTAATGTGAAGCCAAAAACCACATTCCCCCATCGTGTGGATAATAAGGCCTTGAAGTTGAAATTCTCCTCCTCCCTTCCTGTTTCGAAGCCTTCTCCTGCCCCGTGAACAGCGCGTACAATCTGACGGCCCCGGGATGCCCTCCCACGTGCTACAGCATGGCTGCCCCGCCAGGCTGCAAGGCCAGCTGCAGAGAGGGATGCCAGTGTAACCCCGGCTTCATGCTGAGCGACAAGCAGTGCGTGTCGCTCCACGACTGCGGCTGCAGTCACGAGGGCCGCTACTACAAGTCGGGCGCCGAGTTCTACAGCGACAGAACATGCCGGAAGCACTGCACCTGCAGCTCGGGCGTGCTGGACTGCCGGCCGAGTGCGTGCGGCCCCCAGGAGACCTGCTCCGTGGTGGACGCCGTCCTCGGCTGCTTCCCGAAAAGCGACGCCACCTGCGTGCTCTCCGGCAACTCCTACTTCCACACGTTTGACCGCCGGGGCTTCAACTTCTGGGGCCCCTGCGGATACACCCTGGTGCAGGGGTCCGAGGCTGCAGGACAGCAGCGCTTCCACGTGGGCGCCCAGATGGAGCCCAGCAAGAAGTCCGTGCTGCTGGAGAGCGTGATGGTCGACGTGTTCGGCCACTCGCTCGTCCTGGAGAGGGACTCTCCCTGGCAGATTGAAGTGCGTTTCCCTCTTCCCGCCTTGTGCGCGCCAGTCACTTGTCAACAGTCTGCACCGCAGGCGGAGTTTAGAAATTTAGATGTGACACATTTAACCCATTGTAAATTGATTAAATTTTGTGAGTTGGCAAACCGCGAGGTGCGAGGGAATACATCCAGGTCACATCATTTGTAGGGGAATCCTCCCTAATGGGACGTCTGCATATGAAAGCTCTGCTTTTTTATTTTTGCATTCCATATTTTTCAAATTCACCTCGTCCATTAATTTCTTCCTCCAGGTTGATGGCGTCCACACAAACTTGCCAGTTTCTCTTAATGATGGAAAGCTGAAGGTTACCCAAGAAGGCAGGGGGATGGTGCTGCAGGCCAGTTTTGGCTTAAGATTGACCTACGATTTCCAGACCATGGTATCCATCACTGTACCGTCCACTTACTACGGTCAGGTGTCTGGGCTGTGCGGAAACTACAACGGCAACGCTGACGACGACTTAAAGCTGAGTTCGGGAGTCCAGACCGATGACGTGAGTGTGTTTGGTGCCGCTTGGCGATTGGAGGGCGACGATTTGACCTGCGGCAGTGCTTGTCCCAAAGATGGCTGTGCCAAGCCGGACAATCAGGTGAGAAGCAAACTGGGAAAGCGAAAGAAGTGTGGCCTGATCTCCGATGCCAACGGGCCACTGGCCGCTTGCCACTCCACGCTGCCCCCTGCTGGTTTTCTACAGACCTGCATCTACAACAGTTTCCTTGCAGGTGCCAACGCGGAATCTGTTTGCTCAGGGATAGAGGCATATGTCTCTGCCTGCCAGGCAGCCGGCGTTACTCTGAAAGCCTGGAGAACTGAAAGTTTCTGTCGTAAGTAAAAAAAATAAAAAAAATAAACATTAAAAAAAAACAACACACTTGCTAAAAAACAGTTCTCAAGAAACAAAGACAGTATCATTAAAAATGTGCTGTGATTTGCAAAATTCACTATGCTCTCTTAAATTTTTATTAATGGAACTGTAAACAGGCTCTATATTTTCTGTGCAGCTGCTGATGAATGCCCGGTTAACAGTAACTACACCCTCTGTACGCACACCTGCTCCAGCAACTGCAATAGCCTCACCAGCCCAGAAATCTGCCCAAATGTCTGCCTTGAGGGTTGCAAGTGCGATGATGGGTTTGTTGCTGATGGAAACCTGTGTGTGCCTGTTCAGAAATGTGGCTGCAGCATTAATGGAACATACCTGAAGGTAAGGAGGAAAATATATGGGTAATAATAATGTTTTGAGTGAAAAGTTTGCGTTTACTGAAAGCCACAAAAGACAGGAAATTAAATTGATCAGCCCTAACGCTAACATGAGCCTGCTCTCCATCAAGGTAGCAGCACAGATCTCTGCCAACTGTATGCAGCATGTATACATGTCTACTGGGGCGGCCTGTAGCGTAGTGGGTAAGGTAAATGATTGGGACCCACAAGGTCGGTGGTTCTAATCCTGGTGTTGCTACAATAAGATCCGCACAGCCGTTGGGCCCTTGAGCAAGGCCCTTAGCCCTGCATTGCTCCAGGGGAGGATTGTCTCCTGCTCCAGGGGAGGATTGTCTCCTGCTTAGTCTAATCAACTGTACGTCGCTCTGAATAAGAGCATTTGCCAAATGCCAATAATATAATATAATACTGTATGCCAAACAACATGTGCTCACCACTGGGCAAAACTCTCAAAGAATTCACGAACTGTTGGTACGTAGCATAGAATTTATGATTAATTGTTAGATCCCCATTAAAGTGTGTATTCGTTATGGAACGAGAACCCGTGGTATATCGTGGATATATTGGCACAGCAAGCGGAGTGCCGTTACACCCCCTAGCTGTGCCAATATCCACGATATACCACCGGTTCGAGTTCCATAACGCTTTTATACAACGGTTAACACATTTATCTTTCAAAATTTCGCGAAAGACTTTAAATTAATGGACCTACCTTAAAAAATTTTGACATTCTGCTTTGTTTTCTGGTATCTGGTACTTTAGCCTTTTGATTTTCTGATTTTTGACCCCCTCGCCTGTTTGGGTTCTTAAAGCGGTACATAACAGTTTTACCCTGATTAAGATTAAGAAACGGTTATTTTTCAGCACCGTGGCTTGTCTTGTTGAGCTATTGAAATGATAAATGGAATATGAAACTGATTTACCACTCTATCCACAATGACTGTTAGCCTGTGGTTTACCCGCCAGAGTGGAGAGACGGCATACATGAGTAAGTGCTCCCAGAGGTGCAGGTGCAGCGCACACAACAACCCGGTGTGTGAAGCAACCGCCTGCCCCGCCGAGACTTCGTGCGACATCGCTAACGGCTTCCTGGAATGCCTTCCTGCCAACAGCACCTGCACCTTGAACAATGGCAACTCGATCACATCCTTCGATGGAAACAAATTCGAATTCAAGGTAGGAGAACACCGGAGAATAATTTAATGGCAAACAATTTTATGTTTTCCTGTTTTGTTTTTGGTAACTTCTGTTTTCCCCCAAGATAATTGCGTTATCATACAATAACAAACAAAGCTGTAAAAATACTGTTTGCCACTTTTTCTCCTACACTATTAAAGAGTTGCATTTTATGTTCTCTGCAGCGTATACATTTTTTCACTGTATACTCAGCCTCAGTGCTGCTCAGGTGCAGCTACCATTTAGATTTTGTTTTTGCTGAAAAAAAGAAAAAAAAAAGCTCAACATAATGCTTCCAGGGTCAGGCCCATCGTAGCTGCTAATATCACTCTTCCTGTTTCACACCCATCCAGGAGAAGGGACACTATGCATTGTTCCATCCCAGTTCCACTAAGTTGCGTACGAGGTTCAAGGTGGGAGCAAAAATCCAACTCCTCAATGGACGGTTAACCCTGGCAGGGGTCCAGGTTGTATTTGAAGGCACAGAGGTCATAGTATCACCACAAAATACAGTGTGGGTGAGTGATCACCAGTCTTCATAGTTTATGGCTGAAAAGCATTAATATTGTATTTTTACTTTGATTATTAATGGTAGATATGTACAGTATGTGCGTGTGTGTTTGATTGTGCATGCATATAATCCAGCTGTCAATCCCTTAGAGAAATGGAATACATTTGAAAATATAAATAAGTATATTATTACTATGTGCAATATATTACATATATAGCAATCAGAGTATATTGGCAACTGTACAAACTATTGCTGCATTGAGATGGCAAAATATTACATTGCTGTGGACTATATGAATTAATTTAGGTAAGGACTACCTATGTATGGTATATTAAATTATATTATATGTGTGTAAGGGATGGTAGTTTTCCACAGACTAATACTGTTCTACATTAACTGTCCTCCAGGTTCAAAATGAGCCAGTGTCGTTGCCATGGGTATCAAAGAAAAAAAGGCTTGAGGTCAACAAAACAGACCGCGATATAAATATCCTCTACCATGGGAAAGTGGCAGTGACCCTGAGAATTCAAGGTGACATGTCGGTGACAGTGTCCAGATCTCTGCTCAGCCACGTGAGGGGTCTCTGTGCTTCCCACCGCCCAGGGCCCCAAAAGATCAAATGGAGCCACATGGCCTTCACCAAAAACATGAAGAACCTGCTTGGCAAATTGTTCGCTTGGAAATTGTTCGGTGACTGACCCCACACCTGCTAATTCCATTTTGTAGGCTACTAAATGGAAATTAGCATTGTGCCTTGAACTGTATGACTGATTCAATCTCTCTAAGCACCATGATTTTATGAAATCGTTAAAAAAAACAAAAAAAAAAAACAAAACATATACTCAAAACACTAATAAAAAAGCGTTCTTATGCCAGCATCAAAATGTTGTTTTTAATTTCTTTAATTTATTTAATTTCAACAAAGGATATTCAAAAGAAAATGCTGAAATGGGTGAAACATTACACTTATTATTTACGTTTTATTAACTTTTTTTTAACTTGCCCTTACAAGGGATAATTGCATGGTATATTGTGGTGCAGTATATGCATTTCCGAAGTTAGTGTTTTTCATTGAGACTTTTCTCAACTTATTCTCTTTCCTCATTGGCCTACCTCTGAGCCAATGGTGCTGCTCCACTGGGAGTTTAGGTCAAAAATGTCAGTGTTCCAAATCAAACCAGGTTTATGTGTTCCACAACTCTTCAGTCCTACTTACAAATGAACAATAAATTGTATGATTTCTGAAGGATTTTTAATAGGAATGGATACAGACATACATTTTTATGTGACTAATGTGATGCCTTTCATGTCCGGGCCACTGGGCTGTCAAACATTATCAGCATCCTGGCATTGTGAGACTTCATAGAAAGTGACAGTGAAATGAAGGAATATTTATGCATTCCACCCATTGTTTATAATTATTGTTTGAGAGTTAACCTAAACTTCCTAATAACTGTGGGATATTTCTCCTTCAATTTTCATTTTTCCATTATTTTTCACCATGAATTTAGTTTAATTATTTTCAAAGGCATTTTATTGGAGTGTTGCACCAGTGATGAAAGGGTTTTCACTTTGAACAAATGCAACCATCACCCTTAGCACAATGAGTGTTTTATCACCAACCAAACCATAAACAAAATGGCGTCTGCTCCTGAGTAGTCAGACATTTTAGAATTAGAACCTTGCTTGCCACCTAGTGGAAAACCCCTCTTCAGCCAGCCAAACAGAGCTCAACATAATGCCTTCAAGGGTAATTATGTTGAGCTGCTAATCTCACTCTCACCCATCCCCATCCAGGGGCTAATTTCAGCACTGTCAATGGCGTTTCCATTATTTTTCAGCATGAAAATATTTTAAATAATCTTTTAGAAACATTGGAGTATTGTGCCAGTGAAGTGAAGTTTGGTTCAAGTAGCAACATTAGCTTATGTGCCTATTTGCCTCTTATGCAAACATATATTTCGACATTTCAACAAGACAAGACCACAGCTGAGAAACCACGAATACAAAAAATTCAAAAACATTTAAAATTCCACGAAGGCCGTAGGTTGTTTATTTTTACAACAAAATATAAACTTGTGAGAAGAATATATACAAAAAATGTACAGAGCAATCAAAAAGAAAGAAAAATCCAAAGCCTCGCATTCTGACTTTGCTTTTCTCATCATATTAACAACTGGATTATTAATATTGCATTTTTGATGTATAAATATTGAAAAAAAATATAATGCAAAAATTATTCGGTAAAATACTAATTCAGAGTCTATTGTGGAAAGGCAACATTTAGCTGCAAAATTGATTTGTGTAGTGAGGTTTCACTGTATACCTCAACTAAAAGGAAAATTAAATGGTTATTTTATGTTTTTTAAATTAAGGATAATGACACATACTGTATATACACACATACACACACACACACACACACACACACACACACATTGCAGGGAGCCATTTAACCCTGCTGGTCCGAAGAGGTGGCGGTACACCTCAATAATCACTAAATCATTAATTGTTACTCTTTAACGGGCGCACATCAGCCAGCCCTTAAGAGATTGTTAAGAATGTCATGCTTAGCCACACCCGTTTCTTCTCACTGTCTTTCCTCACTCTGCTTCTGCTTCTAGCCCTTCGGTCCTGGTTGTGGTGAGTCTGCGGTGGGGTGACCCGGAGTGGCACGTCCTCTCCAGCCACTCAAGCCTCAGTGGCTGGGCCACAAGCAGGCGGTGCTTTCCTAAAAAGAGGAACGGCAGTTAAGGAGGAACCGGTGTCTGTGGTCAAGCCGCTGCTACGTGTGCTAACATATAGTTAGCACACGTAGCAGCGTACTGCAGGATGCCTTTTGGGTCTTTCTCACAGTCACCGTCGTCGAACATTCACTGACCACAGCCTGTGTGGACACTGCTTAAATGGAGAGAAATAAATGGGTGTCAAAAAATGGCAGGATGAGGTATACATTTTCAACACTAACCCCACCCCCACCCCGTGCTTGCTTAACATTAAAGCCACGGCATTTGCGCAGGCCTTTCAAATGCATGACAGCCGGTTTGTACAAAGTCACTTTTCACTGCAGGTTTTGAGATGTCTGGCCATATTCATGTCCCATTCTGAACAGCTTTAATATTTATTTTCATCAGGATAACTACTACAACTGGCAAGTCTCTTATGGGAACGTCTATGCACCATACATCATACAGGCACATTGTATCTACAACCGGGAGAAGCCTCCAAAAACAGCCAGTCAAAGATGTGCCTCTGTTCCGGTGGATGCCAGCCTTTAATTAGTGGCTGGTCTGTGGTAAAAGCACTGGAAGAATGCATGTACCTCAGCAGTGATATGTGAACATGAGAAACATAATTCATGTTTGGGGGAAAAAAAAAGTATGGAAAGCCATGGCCGATGAGAACTCTCCTGGTTGGTTGCTGTACTGATGTGTTGTGAAAGTAAGATGCATTTTAACGGGTTTATAAATTAAGATCCGGTTTATAAAAGGCCCGTCAATGCCATTTCCCTCCACAAACAGAACTGAACTGTCTCTCTCTGCCATTTTTTGTGGAACTCAGCTGTTTTGGGATTGTCAGCTGGTTCCACCCGTCTGAGACGGGGCACCTACTCGAATTTGGTGAGGGGCGCTTTGTCACTCGTGACCTCCATCTGTGCCCCATTCGGCGGCTGCTGTTTTGGGAAGCTCCCTCTCTGAGCTCTTAACCCATTCAACTTCACGTCTCTGCGTTAAAGGACACACACACAGCAGGGCTCAGAGGACGGTGCTCACACACACACACACAAACACACACACAGCAGGGCTCAGAGGACGGTGCTCACACACACACACACAAACACACATACATATAGACATGCACACATACAGTATGTGTGCACGCGCACACACACACACACACACACACACACACACACATACAGACATGCACACATACAGTATGTGTGCACACACACACACACCCACACAAACACATATACAGTACATGCACGTGCGCACGCACACACACACACACACACACACATACAGACATGCACACATACAGTATGTGTGCACACACACACCCACACATACACATATACAGTACATGCACGTGCGCACGCACGCACACACACACACACACACACACACACACACACAAACAAACAGACACAGTGTTATGGATATGCTCTTACACGATGTTGATTTCCCCATTTCCATCCTCTACAGTCTTGACCCCAGGCGCTTTTTCACCAAGCAGCTTAACCGCCAGGTACATCAGCAGTCCACAGCGGTTGACATAGCAACAGGTTGCGTCCACGGCAATAAGCAACACCAGGAAGATCAATAGGACAATTGCTACCACCCCTCCTTTACCCATTGTGGTCTTTGGGACTGTGGTGGAGAGACAAAGACAGAGGCAGAGAGGATAACTGATACCTCTGACATGTATACATAGGTATTTAGGTTATGTTGCTTTTTATTATGCGGTTCTGTTGTGTACGTTTTTTCTTTTACCACAATCTGCATGTATGCAATCACATGCATGTATGATACTATTTATCCTGTGAACTGCAGTAAAATAGATTCCTACTGTGGAACTGAGAATTTCTTTGCTTCTCCTCTATATGTCAAACCAAGACACATACAGTGCACTCTGTAAATATTTGGTAACGTTTCTGTTCTTTTGTTTCTGTAGCCCGGCACTTTGGATTTAAAATGAGAGCTAATGTAGACTGTCAGCTGTAAATTGAAGGATTTACAGCAGATCCATATCAGGGGATCTGTGCAGGAATTACATCCATTTTTATACAAGAAATGGTCCTAATGTTGATAACTGCCAATAACAGACTCCAAAGGCAATCAAAAGCCTAGAATCAAGACCAGATACTGAAAGCTTTATTTCAGTATCTGTAGGACGTAGGAAGCAATTGAATTATGACTAATCCGAAACAGTTGATAAGCCAACTGTCCAATTGCTGTTGGTTCCCATGAAATGGGGGGACTATGTATAAAAAGGGATGTAATTCCTACACGGATGGGATATAGAATACTCTCAAATTAAAGGTTACAGTCTCATTTCAAAGTACAGAGAGAAATGAACATAAATTGTACCACTGACCAAATACTTACGGATATATAAAATAACTGGTTTATCTGCTTACTATGCTGAATGCAGCACACGCACAAGGCTCATGCTTCCTGTTATGTTCTGTTTTAAAAATGGCTCTGTGGCTGTGATTGTGTTAGATGGTGTTGTGATCACAGTCAGGACAGACAGACACACGGTTGCCGCGTGTGCGTCCTCTCCCTGCTGCATGAACACATTCAGAGTACAGTCACAACACTCCATGACATGACCATGAATTTGACCCAAACTTGAATCCAACAATGGGAAGGGTAAGGCATTCTTTGTGTAGTCTTAGCATTCTGTATACTTCCCTTGTCCAAAGGGTAAAAAATTGCCTGCCCTCACTAAACCCCTAAAATAAAGCAGCTTAATTGAATTTTAAACAAAATCTATTTTGCATGCAGAAACAAGCTGTCACTCATCACAAACTTTGTCATAAAAATTTCAAGTTGAAAAACATATTTTCTCTGCTCTTAAACATAGTGGCGGGTCATTTTTTACCCTTAAGACAATACAAGGGTTAAGCCCTGTCAGCTGCCCAGGAAGTGCTGCTCTGTGTGGGTTAGGGCAAGGAGTTCACCCCTGTGCCACTGTGTGTCTTCCACGTACCGGCAGTGGCCTGGGGCACTCCGAAGCTGAAGTAGGCAGGGCTGGAGGAACCCAAGGGGTTGACGGCCACCACCTCCAGGTGGTAGCTGGCGTTGTACTGCAGTCCTGCCAGGTGGATCCCTGTGGCGTTGGCTGGAAGCTGCATCTCCAGCCAGGCCTGATCCTCCGAGTCCTGCGGGCCAAAGCGTGAACCCTGATTGATTGAGTGGTGGCTGGGGAAGAGCTCTGATTGGTGAGTGCTGTGTGGAGCAGGGCTGCGATTGGTGAACTGTGAGGGAGGTCATGATGCTCAAATGTACACTGAAAAGATTGTTTCATGGATAAATCTAAACATTATTTTTGGTTTTCTCAACTGAAGGTTTTGATGTTCTTTCGAGTGAAATCTAAAACCAGACCAGGGCCCGATTGGTCACTGCACCGGATTGGATTGCAGACCGGACAGCGCTGAAACACAACCCTGGACCATTGGAACAGGTCGCTTTATTTAGACTCACGGGTCTGTAACGGACGACATAGTGGATGATGGCTGTGCCGCCGTCGTCCAGCTGCATGATGGGAATGGAGACTGAGTTCTTCTCCACCTGCACCTCACTGTCCATCAAGATGGGGCTGTCCGGCTCCCCTGGAGGAACAGACAAAGCACAGGAGTCTGGGATAGCCCTGCCCTCCAACACAGCTCATAGCCTTATAATGTTTCAAAACCTTGCAGGAATGTTGTGCGTCGAGCATATGTCAATGTGATCAGGCCTCAGAGTGCAAAGACAACTGCCAAACATTATTGCACGGCATCTACAAGGCTGCTACAGTTATACATGAGTCTAAAGCAACTACAGGCCTACTACAGGAACATAGTATTCTGCTGCTACAGACCTGCATCTGTCAAAGACTGATCCAGGTATGCTACAGCTAAACATCAAACTACAAATGGCAACATAGATTACCTAACTTCCTGCACTCTAAAATGGCTGTAAGCTATTGCTGTATTGACTTGGGACTGGTACTGGTTTCGCATGCATTCCTGCTGTGACAATGGCCCCTTTGTCTGATTCTACTGCTCTGGCCTGCTCCCACAGTCAAAGATATGCCTCTGTTCTGGTGGATGCCAGCCTTTAATGAGTGGCTGTGCTCTAAAATGGCTGTAAGCTATTGCTGTATTGACTTGGGACTCGTATTGATTTCGCATGCATTCCTGCTGTGACAATGGCCCCTTTGTCTGATTCTACTGCTCTGGCCTGCTCCCACAATGACTCTAGTTTACCTTCTGCATGCCAATGGAATGATGCGGTGGCGGGCGAGGTCATCGCGTGGACAGATGATGGGAGTGGCGAGTGATGGGTGGTGCAGGTGATGTCATGGGCATGGTGATGTGATAATGGAAGATTTTACACAAATTCATAAAATAAAAAAAATGAAAAAATAAAAAAACAGAAACAGATAATACACGTCAAGACATATGACAATGCATATTCATGTGAGAAATATTCATGAAAAATGAGCAGTCCTAATGACTGCAATAATGGTATAATGACATCCCGTATGAAACAATATCATGTGAAAATCACATGTGAACTTCCAACATGTGGAGAGTACACATGAGAACAATGTAAATAATCACAGTGAAAAAAGATTAGTCACATTGTAGTTCACATTTGAAAAGGTTCCATGTGAAGATGCATTTTTCATGTGATTTCATGTCACATGTTTTGTTAATGCACGTACAAATTGGGAATGTGCAAAATGTGAAAAAAGCCAATCAGATGCTAATTTCATGTGTTCATGTGACTTATTTTCTTTTCACATGTGGAAATTTTCTGTCACATGTGGAAAAAAAGCAAATCACGTGAAAATGTCCAGTTCACACATTTTCTTTGTACATGTGAATATTGTGAAAATGTTAAATTCATGTATGAAATGTAACATTTTTTCATAAGGGAACACTCTGATTATCATCTTGGAAACATAATACGACTTGCACAATGTAAGAAACTATTAACTTAAATTCTACAATTATTAGCAAGGGGAGGAAATTCAGAGATACTTCTTTCAACCTGATCTCAGCACAGTCACACGGTTTCCAGGGACAAAATAACACAGAAATAACAATGTGAAAAGAACATACTCTACTTTTTAAGAGTAACTTTCCAGCTACAAGTTATCCAGTAAAAACCCAGTAAATACCCAGTAAAAAAAAAAACATCCGATTTAAAAGTTTGTTTTTGCAGCAGATAAATGAACAAAAACAGAGGGGAATGAATTGAGTGTGACGCTCACGTTTGGACAGGGTTCGGATGGAGTGCTCGCGGGAGAACTGGCCCTGACCCAGGCGGTTTTTGGCGGCCATGCGGACATGATAGGAGGTGTAGGGCTTCAGAGAGGGGAGGACCAAGGGCTCTGGCCACAGGAGACAGAACAGACACAGTCACGTCAAAGACAACACTCTCCGAATACGTCACAGAGAAAGAATCCTTTTTCTGTATGTGTCAGGACATCCATCCATCCATTATCTCAACCCGCTTATCCTGATCAGGGTCGCAGGGGGGCTGGAGCCTATCCCAGCATACATTGGGCGAAAGGCAGGAATACACCCTGGACAGGTCGCCAGTCTATCGCAGGGCACACACACCATTCACTCACACCTACGGGCAATTTAGACTCTCCAATCAGCCTAACGTGCATGGACTGTGGGAGGAAACCGGAGTACCCGGAGGAAACCCACACAGACACGGGGAGAACATGCAAACTCCGCACAGAGAGGCCCCAGCCGACGGGGATTTGAACCCAGGACCTCCTTGCTGTGAGGCGGCAGTGCTACCCACTGCACCATCCGTGCCGTCTGTGTCAGGACAGCAATGCAAAATTATTTTCTCAAGTTGCCTAATAATAATAATAATTGATGTCAAACAACCCATTGATGAAAATGAAGAATTAGTATTTACTGCTTGTCTTAGGTTTATGTTATCAGAGCCAGGGTTTTTTATGCACTCTGCTAATCGTGATTTGCCACAAGTAAAACTTGAATATAAATAGGACTCTGATAGAACAAAAAAGGTCATTAAAAACATTATTAAACATTATTAAACCAACAAAGACTCATTAAGATGAAACACATTAGGTGCATTAGCATGTAGGTAATTTAATATTAGAGGTGACTAGCTTTTCAAGTCAAGTCAAATTCATGAGTGCATTGGTCTAAAAAAAAACATAGGTCTCAAAAAAACACTTTACGATAAAACTACAATGCATGAGAATAAAATAAGCAAACACACATATAGCGAACATAAATATACATATTTACTTACACAGTTGTAAGTAAAAAAGTAAAGGAATAAAAATGACAGATTAATACTATTGTGCTTTAGGGGTGTCTCGGCGCAGCCTGTAGAGCACTGACCGCATGCTCATTGCGAGCCGCGATGTCGGCGGTTCGAATCCGACCGTCTGACATTTGTCGCATGTCTTCCCCTCTCTCTCACCCCCATTCTTCCTGTCTCTCTATACTATATACTGTCCAATAAAGCTGAAAAAGGCCTAAAAAATTAATAAATACTATTGTACTTTCCAATAGACAGCCGAAGCGGGCTATGGACAGAGCACTAAGGCGGTGAGGCTGTACCGGTGGCCTGGACGTCTCTCTGGGCCCAGCTGGGCTCGCCATCCTGCCTCCACTCCAGGACGTACTGGGTGATGGGGGTCCCTCCGTCCACCACGGGGGCGTCCAGGTGAAAGTGCACTGAAGCAGGTCCTGCGCTCACGTTGATTTGAGACGGGCTGCCTGGCCAGGCTGGAGGACAGAGGAGAGGAACAGAGAGGGAAAGAGAATGAGGGCGGGAGAGAATACGATGGAGTGATGACAGCAGAGAAAAGGGAAGTGACAAAGAGGGAATGATAAAGAGAAGAAAGATGAGAGAAGAGAGAAGGAGGGAGGGAAGACAGAAGAGAGAGGGAAAGAGAATGAGGGAGGGAGAGAATACATTACATTACATTACATTATTGGCATTTGGCAGACGCTCTTATCCAGAGCGACGTACAACAAAGTGCATACCCATAACCAGGGATAAGTGTGCTGAAAGAGGGAAGTACAATTTCAACTGCTACCTGTACAACAGAGATAAGGACGAGGGCCAATATTATTATTTTTTTTGGAACAAAGAAACAAAGAAACAGAGCAAAAGTGACCAAAGTTAATTATCCAAACACTGCTTACGATGGAGTGATGACAGCAGAGAAAAGGGCAAAGTGACAAAGAGGGAATGATAAAGAGAAGAAAGATGAGAGAAGTGAGAAGGAGGGAGGGAAAAAAGAAAAAGGAGAGATGACAGAGGCAGCAGGGAGCAGGGAGGAAGAGAACAGGACAGAGGAGAAGGGTTGAAGGAGGAAAAACAGAAGATGAGTGATTAAAGTATGCAGAGTGTCGCATTTTTGAGTTATTTCAAAGGAATCTGAAGCCCCCATTATTCCACATCCAGCAACTATGTCAGATGAAACATTTCTGTAAATGGTCACAGCCCTGGTCTTACAAAATGCAGAAAAGTTTGATATACATTGGAAAAAAACCACACTGTTTTATAACTCAACACAAGTTAAAGTTTAAGCAATGTTCTGAATGCAACAGTGGTGTCATTTTCATTGGGAACTCAGTACTGATGTTGAGAGAGAGAGAGAGAGAGAGAGAGAGAGAGAGAGGGGAGAGAGAGTGTGGGGGGGGGGGTTCAGACTTACTCTCCAGGCTGAAGTCTTGAGTGTCGTTCCCAACATCATTGCTGCCCACACAGGTATACACACCTCCATCTGAGGGCTGTACCTCCCCAAACCCCAGGGTGGGTCCCACAGCCCTCACTCGGACACTGCTGGAGGTCTAAACACACAGGGATTCACACAGGGATGCTCACCCTGCCAGCCAGCATACATGAAGAAGACAAAGCAGGAGTTGCCCGGCAACAGAAACCAGGCAAAGGCATGGAGACAGCCTTGTCTAACTTGGTGAAAAATCAGTTGCAGGCAAATAAAAAAAAAACAACAACAACAAAACAAACAAACCAACAAACAAAAACTTAATAAGCAATGTTATTGTGTTTTATTTATCCCTCAAAAAAAATGTGTATTTAATTTGTGTTTGCCTGGATATCTTCTGTGCTTCAAAAACACGCCTCTTTCACACAGCTCCATGGACTGCCACTGTTTCATTGTGCTACATTAAAGGTGGGCGTGCCTGTCCTGGAGATGGGAGTTAATAATGCTTGGGGGATTTAATAATGCTCCTAGGCTAAACCGTGTTAACTAGAATATGCCTGTGTTGTCAGAATTACTCATACTGTACAGCTAACATACATTTTTTGTTTACTCATTCGATGAAAATCTCAGATGACAATGAAGAGAAGACGGTGTGGTCTTACCAGTTTCACGTTGGTGCCTTTCTGAACCCAGTGAAATTTTGGAGGGGGGTGTCCAGAGCCTTCACAGGTCACAGAGGCATTCTTCCCAGACTCCACCACCATGACAGCCTTGTTCAAGGACACCGTTGGATGCACTGAAGTACAGAAAAAAAAGTTTTTATTTTCCCTGATGGATCCAGGAATTGCTGCATTGAGACTGGTCTACATCCAACACCCAAAACTAAAACTATTCTTCTTTAATAATCTTGTTTTTTCAAGTGGTGCACGCACACCAAACATTTTTCGCTTTCTGTTGAACTTGAACAATATGTGAACGAGCTGGACTGCACATTTACGCTGATAAAGTAGATATATTCTTTTAGCTGCCACTAGGGGGAGGTATGATGTCACTGTAGATGCAAGGATTCATGACCTGGGAGTTGCACACTTCTCAGCCGGTTCCGTTTACGAGGACATGGGCTTCTAAATTTGGTATCTTTATTAAATAAACACTTTCGAAAGAGGACCTTACCCTCTTACACCAAGGGATGATCTTGTTGTATCATGTTATTTCAATTTAAATTGGGATGTGTCAGTTTGACAGAGTGTGGCTGCAGTGTTCAGCAGCGGTTGGTGGACTTTGTGAAGGTTAACGGTGTAAACACTGGGGAACGCCGTGTCCGCACCTTAAAGTGCGTCTCGGCCTGAGCACCAGAATCACCTGAATACATGAACTCTTCCTAAGCCTTCATTATCTCAAGCCCGAATAAAGAAAATAACATGCGCCTTACAAAAAAGTAGTAAATAAATGTTTGTGTATTTTAGAATATATTTTAAGCATATATATAAGTGATTTATAAAACAAAATTAGCCTATTTTCAATATACTTCAAGTATTTCCTGCGATTCTTCTTTAAGTATGCCATCCCCATATATTAACTTCTAAACTGTGCATCCTAAATGCAAAGTATTTCAAAACAATGATCTGAGTTTACTTCTGGAAAGGAAAGTGTAAGTACAGTACCTGAGATTTAGTTAAAAGCGTACTTAAGCAATTAAGCATACACTTTGAGGAGTAGTTTGCTGAATAAATGCATGAAATTTTGGATTCACAAAAAAAAAAAAAAAAAAAAAAAAAACGATGAGAAGACTTCCAAAGATTTATACCTGTGACGTCGAGCACAAAGTTAGCCCGACTCTCTCCAATCTTATTCTTGGCGACACACGCGTACTCGCCAAAGTCGCTCCTGACCACTGCGGGAATGGTCAGCTCGCTTCTGTCCGAATTGAACTTGTAGCGGGAGTCATCCGACATTGGTGGGCTGCGGAGCACAGGGAACTGTGAGCGAGGCAGGGAGCGAAGACCGACGAGCCATTTTGGCGCTACAGCACATTAACGTCAGACAGATAACGAGGGAGGAGGAGGAGGAAGTGAGAGGATTGTCTGGGAGACACAGGATGGCACGCTAGATTAGCACTGCACTGAGACATAGACGGGCGCGTAAATACAGCAAAACACACGCCAAAACATGAAAAACACAGACTGCCCATTATATTCACACATTCACATTATAATTAACATATATTTCCACTTATGGTATGTACACTGCGGAAAAAGACTGACCGAACAAGTGTTTTATTGACTTGTTTATGACTTAAATGTTGTTTTCTTCTCTCAATTAGCTTATTTCTCAGATATTAGCTTATTTTACGTTAAGCCAACTGTTTGGTGGAAAAGTGAACTTTTCTTATTTCCCATAGGCAAATATTTAAATGAGTATCTGACCTCATTGGTAATATTTCGTATTTAGCTAAAGGGTAATACAAATAAGGTTTTATGTCTAAATATAAGGCTTAAACTTGTTGAGACTTATTTTTTGCAGTGTGCATACTACAATCTCTCATGCTACAGCAGTCTAGACAATGTCATCAGCTGTGTCTTTTCACGATTCCTTTGAAGCTTGGAGTTGGAGGAACACAGTTCATGGGCAGCTTTAGCAAGCAGAGCACAGTCAGTCACTAGAGAGCAACAGATCCTAGCTAACGGAGCTCTCCCTGTTATTGGCCACTGAATAAGTCCAGATTTGATAGCAGGTCAGGGTGGCTCATCTGTACACCCGTAGGCACCCAGGCCCCAATTTTAGGCCAGCCCCCAAAGTACTTTACTCAGGGGTACAACATGCAGCAGAACCCCCACGTAGGAATGCAAGCTGGAAGTGACATGTCCAGTTTGCCACTGCCCCAGTAGTGGTGCACCGCAGACAGCTGTGGCTCACGTAGGCTGAGTGTAGTCACCTGGTCCATGAGATATTCGGAGTGGGCACTCCAGTGACCAGGCAGGATATAGTCACATTGGTTCTGGGTCCTGCTAGGACCTTTTTCTCCTTCTGGTGAATTTCAGCAGTCGGAGGTACTAGAAAGACAAGCACAGTGCATATGTAATGTGTTTGGAGGAGGAAGGGCACACTACAAAAAGAGATAGTAGTTGAAGTCCCACTTTAGCCAGCCCACCTTATATTTGAGCCAAAATGGCTGCCCTGCATGTCCTGTAAGTGCGATCTTCCATTGTTAATTTATTATTACATGGAATATAACATCTCAAAAGTAATTAATGATATTAATGACCATAGTTTTGGTTCACTCTCTGCATCTTACCATTGACAACAACTGAAATGGCTAGCTCCTCAGAAATTTGGCGGTTCTTGATGGTGGCTATGCAGTAGTAGTTCCCGTGTTGCTTGCGTCCGATTTTGGTGATATTCAGGCTATTGTCTGGCAGCACAGTAATTCGCTCTGCACAGGGACACATGACATGGTGGACGGGCACATCAGCACCACCGTCGAACCTTCATCACACATGCTTTTAATAAAAAATTAAGCTTTAAAAAGCATACTGGCATGGATTCAGTCAACAACCTTTCTGAATTTCGCTCAAAAATGACAGGAAAGTGTTCGTTTTTTACCTTCCTTCATGAATGCAATTTGGCAAATTCATCCATCAACTTATCAAACTAGCACTTTCATTTAATTGTAGGTCAAAGTTTAAAATGAATTGTGATTGAATCCAGGCCATTCTCTCTCCAAGGGCACCAATGGTGGTGTTTACATAAAGAGGCAGGACTGTTTTGTAGACGCTAATATCCCTTTCTCGGCCCGCACTGAGTGAGCAAGCGACTCCTCAGTGGCAATGACTCATTTCACCACTAGGTGGCCACAGAGGGAGCCCCACCCCCAAACAGTACCCTATTTGGTCTGGTCTTGTTCTCAACCAGGAAACATCCGCTCATAACAGTCAACAGAGTCAACAGAGATGTTCCCCATCCCCGTCGCCAATTGGGGGGGAGAGAAACATCTCCCGATTCGTGATGAATCGGTGACCAGTCACACCCTCACCAGTGTGCCCACCATCGACACCTCAGCATGCCCCTACAGACAGCCCCAGGAGCAGGAACATGAGAAGACCCCCATACCACACATGACGGCAGAGGCTGCCGCTGCGATGTCCAGACCCCTACCATCAGTCGCTTTCCGCCATTTAACTTCCACTGCGGGCAGGCCGGTGGCAGCGCAGGGCAGCACTGCATTCTGACCCTCCAGGAACTCGTGGTAGGTTAGCGTACTGCCAAACGTTGGCCTCTCTGCACAAAGACAGAGGGGAGAGGGGGGGGAGATGGGTGAGCGGTATGAAAGGGAGAAGAAAGAGAAACGATATAAAATAATAAGTACAAGGTGCTTTATGGGATGGTCCACAGCTTAGTGGATAAAAGCATCAGGGCCGCGTTTCCTGATAACGGGGTCTCTTAGCTTTTTACAAAGACTCGAAAGGTATACCTTACTGAAGTTGTTTACTTTTCTACATGTGTTACCCGAACTATCCCTTAGGAGGTTGCTTAAGGCATAGCTTCTACGTGCGACGTTACTAGGCCCATCGAATAATCCAGGATTCACTCCATGCATAAAACACCATGAATAAAACATTCAGGAATACTTTAAAATATTGCATTCATCTCGACTGGTGGGGACTTTATAGAATTAAAAACTTAGAAACTGAATTATCCAACTTTATATAGAATTTTCACCAAATGGGTGCAAGAACCCGACACCTTAGATTCTGGTATCAGTCTATCTGGTAAATAATTATTGAAATTATTTTAATATCTTTGTCTTTGTCATTTTCAATAAAAGTGCTCCAACAAGCAAAACCCACCAACACGAAACAACCGACATGGTGTCCAACAAAACAAAGAAAGAAAGAAATGGTTAACCATCGCACCAGCCCACAGAGAGAATGGAAAATCGTCAGTTTATAAATATCATTTAAAAGGCAATTAGGCAACATGTTCAACATGTAACATGTAAGGTCCAACATGCATCCTTCGTAATGTACAACCCCATTAATCCCATTAATGTGGCATTTTAGTAATATTATTAGCTGACTTCAACTGTAGAGTTATTAGTGTACATATTGCTTAACAGATTGAGATGTAACTAAAAGCAACAGCTGATTTCAGAGGCTTGCGGGCGTAACAGTGGTGGCCACTAGCGGAGTGAGCTGACACCATCGCTAAGGTACAGCTAAGAGTGGTCCAGACCAACCATATGAAAGTACGACGTACAGAAGGTATACTTAGCTAAGAACGTTTCGGGAAACATGGTAGAGCTTAACGTATAACTTGCAAACAGTTTGATTGCCTGGTCCGCCTTTGTAACCTTGCGCAAGGTGCTTACCCTCCACTACACCAGTAAATATCCACCTCTATAAATAGGATGTATATATAATAATGCAAGCTGTGACTTAAAATTTAAATACTACTTAAATGTAAATGCTGTTTACATGTATGTTAACGTGTTTGTCTGTTTGAGAAGCTATCAACAATCGGCAATATTGTCTGCACAAAAAAGAAAAAAACAATTACAAAGGTCAGTAATAGTAATGTTTCCTTTACACACCCTCTGATGACACATAAATTGTCATCTGAAGGAAAGGGCACCGGATAGAGCTGTCTTACGGTAAACGTGGAGGTCGATTTTCTTAGTTGCAGTTTTGCCATCATCAAAATCGCTGTGGCAGGTGTAAGTCCCGGAATCCTCAATCCTGACTTTAGGGATGGTGAGTTTCAATGAAGCCTCGTCAACAATTTCAATCTCCAAACGTCTCTCATCTATCTCCTCTCCGTTTTTACGCCATGACATTCTCCCCTCAGTCTCGGCTGTGGGGTACATAAGTATAGATGTGCAGGGTTATGCTGAGAGAACACTGTAATGCTAGATCTCACGTTCTGCCAAATTAAATAATAAGACAAATGCGCAGAACTGCTCCATAGGACAATGCCTCTGCAAACAAACATACATTATGATTATTAGGTTTTTATTTATTTTATATCACAGCATTGCTCCAAAGTGACATGCACACGCACGTCTATCTACTCTGTTCGTTGTGTTACAATGTATTGTGCACAAATTATTTACACAAATGCAATGAGAACAGTCATAAATAATTGAATACCAGATTAATTCATAGCCTATGTCATGGAGAGCTTTGGATTTCAGCGATGCACACAAACCTTTGCAGAGAAGCATGTGGTTGCTTTCCATCGCAATGTCTTCAGTATTGGGAATAATCTTCAGTTCAGTTGCTGGGAAGGAAACACAAAAAACAGTGCATGAGCTAATGTTCACTGGTTCATTTCGCCTTCAATATTCAATATCCAATGCCTAAAATAAATCATAATCTGAGACAGATGAGGATCAGTAAGAAATGCAATATTTACTATATGTATGCTGATGAAATCTCATTAGCGAAAAGGTTTCGTTTTCACCTAAACAAAATGGCCATTGTGATCCATTATGAATTGGGTCTGGTGAGTCTGGTCATGGAGCTGGTGATCTGAAATGGTCTTAATAATATGCCATTTTACTCATAAATGTCCTCAATTATGCCCTATTGCCTGAACTAATACTCAGTTACTGTGTCTGTGTGGGCGTGTGTGTGCATGTGTGTGTGTCTGTGCATGTGTGTGTGTGTATGTGCATGCGTGCGTGTGTGTGCATGTGCATGTGTATGTGCGTATGTGTGTGTGTGCATGTATGTGAGTGTGTATGTGCGTGTGTGCACATGTCTGTGCATGTGTGTGTGCATGTGTGTGTCTGTATGTATATGTGCATGTGTGTGCGTATGTGTGTGTGTATGCATGTGTGTGCGTATGTGTGTGTGTATGTGCATGCGTGCATGTGGGTTCATGTGTGTTTGTATGTGTGCGTGTGTATGTATGTGTGTGCGTGTGTGTACATGTGGGTATGCATGTGTGTGTGTATGTGCATGCATGTGTGTGGGTTCATGTATGTATGTCCATGTGTGTGTGCATATGTGCATGTATGTGTGCGTGTGAGTGCATGCGTGTGTGCGCGTGTGCATGTGTGTGTGCATGTGTGTGTGTGTGCATGTGTACGTGTGTGCGCGCGCGTGTGTGCGTGTGCATGTGTTTGTGCATTTGTGTATGTTTTTTTTTTTTATAAATAATAATAGCATAAATAGCTCTCTGGGGCTTTGCTCTCAGTGTTTGGCAAAGGGACGTTTTCCTGAATGACACTCTAGTTCTTCCTGTATTCTGGCTGGAATTGGCCCTCAATGACAGAGAGAGAGAGGGAAAAAGGGTGAGAGAGAGATAGAGAGAGTGAGGGAAAGAGGGTGAGAGAGATAGAGAGAGTGAGGAAAGAGGGTAAGAGAGATAGAGAGAGTGAGGGAAAGAGGGTGAAAGAGAGAAAGATAGAGAGCGAAGGAAAGAGTGTGAGACAGAGAGAGAGCGAGGGTAAGTGTGAGAAAGAGAGATTGAGTGAGGGAAAGAGTATGGGAGAGATTGAGTGTGAGAGATATAGAGCAGGAAGAGAGTGAGGAAAGAGGGTGAGAGAGAGACAGAGAGAGCAGGAAGAGGGCAGTTATGTTGAGCTCATAGTCAAAAGGGCTATATTTTGGTTTTGTCTGTCAGGTGTTTCAAACAAACATATTCCTATACAATACAGTTAACCAGCCATCACAAACCTAAGCTGTGACTAGAGTCACACAATACAAAAATAAATAATCTCAATGTCCCTACAATCTTAAAGATTGACGAATAAATAACACAGAATAGCAATGCACGATAACATCAATGTTGCAGCAGTGCCGTCAGTAATAACATTTTAATATGTTTTTGCAATGGGATTCCAGTTGACATTCATGAAAATTCCACCGTCCACATTCCCAAAGCCACAGCACTGCTTAAAATGTACCTTCTCACATGCCATATTCATAACATCCATCCCCATCCTCTTTGCATCCTCAACATTTTCAGCAATGCATCAAAAAGTGGCAACAGAGTACCACCACCTGACCTGGTCTTTCACTTCTGAAGGGGAATGAAGACCACCACTACCACCATCGGCACAAAAAAAGAGGTTAATGTCTGAAACCTTTATCCAACAATGGGGCGGCTATTTAAAATTCCATCAGCAAATCCAAGCAGAAACATGATTCCTTGATATTATATTCTATAGTCATGATACCCAGTCCAAGAACAACATCGGCTTCATTCAGATCACTTGTTCGTATTCCTTGAATCTTTGAGATCTGTTAGTATAGTGAGCATTAATACCGAAGGCACACGCTGCTCATTCTGGTGAACTCCCAATTTCAGTTATTCAACCCCATCACAGTCAGGATCGCAATAGGTATGTTACCTACCACAGTACACATCAATATGTTTTTTTAGGCTGAAACGCAAGCCTTTTTTTGTCTCAAAAGCAAGAACTTAGTTTTGGTAAATAGAAAAAATTAAAAAAATACTGATTCTTGAGATAACCAGTATTTCATAATAAAATTCTACATTACACCTACGAAATGGCACAGAAACATCAATCAGACTTATAAAATCTATAAAAGACAAACCCTGGTCCTCATTATATTGTGATGATGTTATGAGATTAAAATATGGAAACAGAAAGGTATGTCATCTATAACCCACATTATCGATTTTCGCAGAAGAAGTAACAAATCAATATCAACCAAAAGTATGTGTGGGAACAAGCAACACATAACACAGAACAAAATAACAGAACTATTCATATTTACCTTGCAATTGTGAAGGCCTAGCACATAATGACAGCTGTAACAACAATACAACAACGAAGTCAAACGATAGTCGAACCTCAGCCATTGATGCGGCAATGCAATGTATTCACTCAAGGGTTTTTCGTCCGTGACACCTGTGGCGAACAAACCACCGAGAGATAACAGGGTAACGGCATGCACACGGCAGTTTTATAGGCAGAAAACAGAGCAGACAGGAATCCCACAATCTCCAAAATCTTTGCACGTCCACTCCCCCCCCCCCCTTAAATTTTCGGTTCAAATCCTCCACCGGGAAAGATGAATAAAAATACCCTTCCCTCGCAGGCGCCACCGCGCCCCCCGCCAATCCAACCACCAACACCGGATGAACGGATCTTGGAGCTCTCTCGGGACTTGGAAGACGATATTCTTATCGTGTGGTCATTGTTCCTATTGAATATCACGCTGAACCTCAAATACAACAGTAAAACGTTTTTTAATTTAAATTTAAAATTTAAAAATTTCCACTACTGCGTTCGGACTAAAATTGTAAATTAGAGAAGCAAAATTTGACAAATTCTGGCACATTTAGCTTTTATAACGCGCTCTGCAACCTAGCTTGATAAAACATTTGATAAAATTCTTAGCGAGAGATTTGATGCCATATAGTCATATCTATTATTTGACTCACCTGTAATGATGGCGTGCAAAGACACAATTAGTCATTGAACAGTTTATGTCCCAGGAGAATTTGGAAGAAAAGCTGTCCTACATTGTTTCAGTTCTCTCTCCCACAAACCATACTTCGATGCGAAATTAAGCATCCTTATAGTATGGTATAAGCATCCTTGTTTCATCTTTTGTCTCCCTCACATGAACACCCAACATGCGAAGAGTACACGAGTGAGCTATAAAATAATCGCATTTATAAGATGAAAGTGGAAAAGGGTAACTATTTTTTTCAAGTCGCCTGTTTTGTTTTCACATGTGAAATTTGTGGTTTATATTTCAATTCAGTCGTGCTTCATGCGTGATTTCAATGTTTTGTTTTTGCATTTGTAAAATGTAGTTCAGGTGTGGAAAAAAGCCAATAATGTGTGAAAATATACAAATCACGTGTGAAGATGCAAATTTCGCATACAGACTTCCTGCAACCTTTTTTTCTTTTCATGTTGAACGAGCCCCTCGATTTTATTTTCTGCCTGTACATTGGTTTCCCAGTTTTCCAGGATCACCAGTAGCGATTAATTGAGCCGTAGTGTTGAAGCTCGTGTCACCAGACCCCATGTCATAAAGCCTCTTGAATTTTAAACCAGAAATTAATAGTTTTCATGTACAAACAACCTGCTATTCAATCAATAAATCAGCGAATAATTGTGTATATTGAATAAATACTTTGTCGCTGGACAGTGAAGACAATTTAATTTATCGATCGCTACCAAATGTAGCTTGATGCTTCTTAACCAAAATAGCTGGGGAATTACAGAAGGTTCTTGTTAGTGTATTTTGGAATTTCTATTTTATGAGGTATTTTATGTAGAAAAATTGCTAGAAGTCTGTACACCTACTTATTCATGCCATTGTCTAATCAATTAATTGTGTGGCAGCAGTGAAATGCATGAAATCATGCCGATACAAGCCAGGACCCTCAGGTAATGTTCACATCAACCAACATAATGGGGAAAAAGTGACTTTGACCGTGGAAAAACCAAAAAACATCCAGTGAGTAGCAGTTCTGCGTTGTTAATGAAAGAGGTCAGAGGAGATGGGCCAGAATGGTCGAAGGAAGGTGACAGTAATGTAAATAACCACACATTACAACAGTTATATTGTCGAGGACCCGGCCCTAGGCCCCCCTGATGAGAGATTGACGGGGGATGGGTTAGGAAGGAATGCATTGTTAACCCCTCGCACACGCCATCGAGGTGGTAGTAAGAACGCCCGTAAGAGGAAAAATATGTGGTTCAGAGATAATGAGCAGCCATACTTGTCAGTAGAGGAGTCTGAAGTCGGGGGACTTAGATTTAGGGTTTTAAGGAGCAAGTTTAAAGTTCTGACTGAGAATACCCCAACCCTACAGGGGAGGGGCACAATGCCTGGCTAAAGCAAAAAAAAAAAAAAAACGGAAGGGATGTCAATACCGAAAGAAGATTAAGAGGCTTCAAGGGCCTTCCTGATTATAGCACAAATAATTTATCGGATAGATTCAAAGGACTAACAGTGGAGGTGAATTACACTCAGCTATTAGCTGGATGTCCTTTGTAGATCCCTTAAGGCACCACTGAGAGGGGCACCTGAAGAGTGTGTTGAGATGGTGGAGGGCACTAACTTCTGGCTTGTATGAAGTCAAAGTTTGGAGAGAGTCCAAGGAGAGATGACAGGAAGACAAATACCAGTGATGAATAGGTTCCTTAAAAAAATTACATAAGAGCTAGTGTTTTTCCACTCGTATATTAAGATGGTGGAAATTCCCAACCGGAGGGGCACATGAGATAAAGTATTGGGGAAATTGCTTTTGAGGTATGAGAAAATGACAGTGGGAAAAACTTACTGAAATATTGGGGACATTTCTTATCAAAAAGGTACACTTTTGTATGCAAAAAAGATATATAAGGAATAAGCTTTTAGACCTTAGGATAGCATCTTCGAATTTTGCCTCACAAGATATCTACGAGCTGTTGAAGAGAGAGCAACGCAGGACAGCTGTAGTCAAGCTGGAGTGGCGTGCTCCCTCTGCGCGCCACTCCAGGATATTGATATGGAGAGAGGAGTGACGTATGCGGTGCGGACTCAGCCCAAGAGTTGTGGCAGCGGGACTGATGTCGAAGAGGTGTTCATGCGCATCCCTCATCATACAGAAAAGCTGGTGAAAGAGTTAAAGGGCTTTTACGACATGCTTGGAGCCGTGAACTGCACCTGGAGGCCAACAGACGGGACGCGGGGTTCCTCCACACTACAGAACACCTTCCTGCTGGACCCACGCAAGAACCTGAAGCCTCCCCCCCTAACCTCAGTGTAAGTGAGGAGAGGCATATGCTGCGGCTGCACTGCAAAACCCCCGACGTGCTCGAAGACATACCAGTGCACATCCCATACAACAGGCAGGAGAAGTATGAAGTGCAAAGTCACGTCTTTCGAAAGTCTGGGTCCTGATCCTGCCCCAGATTCCCAAACCAATACAGCTGTTCAAAGAGCTCATCAACAGCAAGGAGGAGGGATCAAATCCCGCAGAAAACAAGATGACTATATTTAGGGCATGGGTGGTAATTATAACCTATATTACTTATAAAAGTAGGAAAAGTAGTACATAGAAGCTCAACGTTATAAGTTTCCTTTCATTTTTATGTCTTTTATTTTTTAGAAAGATACTATATACGATATAAATAAGTAGTAGACTTTAGGGGTGTTCGTACCCATTGTATTAATGGAAGTTCAGTAGCTTTTATCTCCGTGAAGGGGGAGCCATAAGATAAGGTAAAGGCCAAAGAGGAGGATGGGTATTTGAGGGGTGTACCTTGACTTTTAAACATCATGGTGGAAAGGTAAATTAGAAAGAGCTAAAGGGGTATATGTAACTTGCATGTGATCAGCAAACTGAAAGATGATATTTACACTGTAATCTGTATAACTCTATTCTTTTGATTGATTATAATAAAGTATATCTTACTATAATCATATATGATAAAGATTCTTTAGAGGAATACATTGAATACAGGACATCGAATACCAGACTTGCATCACACCCTTCACTTCGAGACTGGGCTGGAAGTTCAGTAGAACTTACCAGGGTTCCAGAACGTTCGGAGTACTTGAGTTCGTCCCCGAGACACCTCCTCGTGGGGTACTGCTCGTGGGAACATGAGGTCTGAGCTCGGCAAGGGGTCCGTGGCTCACGACAATTTTGGCGCCCAACGTGGGGCTCGAGTAGTTGAGAACTGCTCACGGCCTATTGAGGCACAGCCCGAGTAGATTCCTACTCGTGAGGCTCGAGTTAATTACTGGCACTGACGAGAAAGGTGCTGTACACCTAAGTAGTGAAACCGTAATACTCGAAATCGAAAGGAATCAAGGTAATTTAGAATAAGTTACAATATTAGAAGACTGTATAGGACAGTAAATTCTAATAAAGTAATAGTATAAATATCCTAATAAAGAATAGCCCATAGTAGGGATTAAACAAGTCGCGCCTCCGACAGAGGGAGAGGCATTGGTTCGGAAAATACATGAAGAGAATGGACATTTCTCTTTTCATGTAATTAAGAACTTGAATAGGTTACATATACCCAAGCTGAAAGAGGTAGTGAAGGGAGTAGTTAAGAACTGCTCACAATGCCAGATGATTAATACACCACACGGCCTGTGGAGTGCTGGATTAACTGTAAGGTCGGGAGTACCCTGGGGAAGTATTTGCATGGACGTGGCCGGTCCTGTAGTACGATCCACAGGGGGGCACCGATTCTTACTGATAATAGTTGATTCGTGCACTGGGTACACCCTTATCCATCCTCTGCGGCAAGGTACGGGAAGACAGGTTCTAGCCAGGCTAGAAAGATTGGCAGGCTCTCCTCGATGGAAGGAACAGTTTCCTGGTTACATGATGCATCCCTGAACCTGAAGGAGGTGAAGTCCCAAGGAATCGGTGCATCA
This sequence comes from Conger conger, assembly GCF_963514075.1. NCBI lineage: Eukaryota > Metazoa > Chordata > Actinopteri > Anguilliformes > Congridae > Conger > Conger conger. The sequence goes on along the minus strand of NC_083760.1, from coordinate 83,403,953 downwards.
TCTGCTTCGAGGATGTGAGAGATGTTGCCCATTTCACGCTGCGAGGAGGCATGCGTGAATGACTGGAATGCGTCTGCTTCAACATGGACAGGACTTTGGATACGAGGCTCCTGTAGAGGAGTGGCTTTTGGGACTATTGGTTGCATCACTGTTTTGTTATTTTATTTTTTGTTTTTATATTAGCACACTGCGGATGTGCAACTGTCTAAAATGAGGTGGCTAACGATGGAGTGAGGCACGAAACAGGCACATTACTGTTGGATAAGCTTGCTATGTGTGTGGCTTAGAAGCCGCAAAAATGGGAAAATTATATAGAATATTTTCCATAGTTATTCCTAGTTATTCTATGTATATCTTGTGAATCAGTATGAATATCTTATGTTATTCTATGTATCAGGATGAGCAAAGTAGACAAATTATTTTCTCTTTAAACATGTTATCGTTTATATGATAAAAGGAGGGATTATGGAAGAAAAGTATAATATAACCTAGGATTTATATATCCAGATATGTATTCTCATACATATAGTCAGAGGACTGCTTAAAAGAATAAATTGTTCTTGTGACAGATAACCAGAAAGAATGTAAGGGAGGGGTGAGTGCTCTCCTCAGCTTACGTCATATAGGCATATGTGCAGGAGATAGGGCAGAACACTCTCCCATTGGTAGGTGTGCTCATGGGCTTGGTTGATGATAAAAAAATGAGGAGGATGACGGATGGGAACCCAGTTAGTACTTGGTACTCCCTACCGTTTGATACCTGGATATTAAAGCTGTATGGGTTAATTGAGAGGCACTTACGGGCTAAGATTGGCTTAGTGCGAGGGGTTGAAGGGGGTGTCGAGGACCCGGCCCTAGGCCCCCCTGATGAGAGATTGACGGGGGATGGTTAGGAAGGAATGCATTGTTAACCCCTCGCACACGCCATCGAGGTGGTAGTAAGAACGCCCGTAAGAGGAAAAATATGTGGTTCAGAGATAATGAGCAGCCATACTTGTCAGTAGAGGAGTCTGAAGTCGGGGGACTTAGATTTAGGGTTTTAAGGAACAAGGTTAAAGTTCTGACTGAGAATACCCCAACCCTACAGGGGAGGGGCACAATGCCTGGCTAAAGCAAAAAAAAAAAAAAAAAAAAAAAAACGGAAGGGATGTCAATACCGAAAGAAGATTAAGAGGCTTCAAGGGCCTTCCTGATTAGAGCACAAATAATTTATCGGATAGATTCAAAGGACTAACAGTGGAGGAGTTAAATGATGAATTACACTCAGCTATTAGCTGGATGTCCTTTGTAGATCCCTTAAGGCGCCACTGAGAAGGGCACCTGAAGAGTGTGTTGAGATGGTGGAGGGCACTAACTTCTGGCTTGTATGAAGTCAAAGTTTGGAGAGAGTCCAAGGAGAGATGACAGGAAGACAAATACCAGTGATGAATAGGTTCCTTAAAAAAATTACATAAGAGCTAGTGTTTTTCCACTCGTATATTAAGATGGTGGAAATTCCCAACCGGAGGGGCACATGAGATAAAGTATTGGGGAAATTTCTTTTGAGGTATGAGAAAATGACAGTGGGAAAAACATACTGAAATATTGGGGACATTTCTTATCAAAAAGGTACACTTTTGAAGACCGGTAAGTTTAATATATACCGAATAAAGCACTCACTGAGTGTGTATGAATGAATAAATTAATGAATGAAAACTGTAGGCCGTTACTATATCATTTATCTTTAAAATGTAACAATGGCCTGCCTGTATATAATAATGACACAAAAGTTTTGAACAAACTGTGCACATAACAAAAAACTGTTTCACGCTCACAATACAAAACCACTGAAAAATGTTTTTTTATAAAAATAAATGCTTGGGCACTTTACAATATCCAAGTGCAGAGAGTTCACAAAAAAGTGTAATACATACCTAATAATGTGCTCACTGAGTGTACATAGGGAATGACCCAAAAGTATTTTAACTAATTGTGTTTCATTATTCAGGAGCTAATTTGTTAATGGAGCTAATGGCCCATGTTGCATAAAAGTCATAATGCATTTTTATTTTTGCATTTGCATGTGCACATTAAAAATATTAAATATAATTTTGATACATTACATTACATGGCATTTAGCAGACACTCTTATCCAGAGCGACGTACAACGAAGTGCAGATCAAACACAAGTACAAGTGTGAAGAGGACCTGAGAGGACAGTACAGTTCCGAGTCCTAGTGTAACCATACAGATATAATCAGAACCCTTGAAGAATACATCAACTTCCAAACTAGCATACCACAGTTGGCAGCTAGAATACCCGAGTACAACAATACAATAACTAATACAAAAAACAACATCTATACAACTATATAAGTGCCATTACAGTCTATGGCATATATAAGGCTAATCATGGTGGTGAGTTAGAGAGGGAAAGGTGTAGCCTGAAGAGATGAGTCTTCAGTCTGCGCTTGAAAGAGGTCAGAGACTCTGCCGTTCTGACATCCACCGGGAGGTCATTCCACCACCGTGGGACCAGTACAGACAGCAGTCGTTGCGGGAAGTGCAGGTGTGGCGAGGGGGAGGCGCCAGACGGCACGAAGTGGCAGAACAGAGGGGTCTTGCTGGTGTATAGGTCGTGATGAGTGATTGAATATATATAGGGGCTGATCCCTTAACTGCCTGGTACGCGAGCACCAAAGTTTTAAATTTGATGCGAGCCATAACAGGCAGCCCGTGGAGGTTGCTGAGTAGGGGGGTGACATGTGAATGTGTGGGAACATTGAATACCAGACGGGCTGCAGCATTCTGGATCAGTTGTAGGGGTCTGATGGCAGATGCTGGAAGGCCAGCCAGCAGAGAATTGCAGTAGTCCAGGTGGGACAGGACGATTGCTTGGACAAGGAGCTGAGTGGAGTAGTTGGTGAGAAAGAGTCGGATTCTTTGGATGTTGTACAGGAAGAACCTGCACGCCCGGGTCACAGTAGTGATGTTTTCGGAGAAGGGCAGCCTGTTGTCCATCACCACTCCAAGGTTTCTTGCACTAGGGGATGAGGTCACTGTGGTATCGCCTAGTGAGATGGAAAAATCGGAGAAGGGAGAGGTTAGAGCAGGGATGAAGATTACCTCCGTCTTACCTGGGTTGAGCTTTAGATGGTGGTTGCCCATCCAGCTCTGGATGTCTCTCAGGCAGGCGGAGATACGGGTAGAGACCTGTGTGTCTGTCAGGTCGAGAAGGTTTCCAGCCTTGTGAGTTGGGGGAGAGTGCTGCAGGGAAAAGTCAAAGGAGTGAAGTAGTGGTAAGAAGGCAGCAGACTGGGAGGCTTCCAGGTGGATGTTGAAATCTCCCCGGAGGATCAGTGGGGTACCATCCTCAGGGAACGAGTAGAGTGTCAAGCTCATCAAGGAAACTTCCCAGGGGACCTGGAGGACAATAAACAACGAGGAACGGACATTCTTTTGCCTTTCACTTGTGGTACCTCCCCTTAATTAAGTTCTGATTTCATAACTGTAGGGCTACAAAGACTCATTAGATCATCCTTGAACCCTGATGCTGTTCCGCTTGTGTGATGGGAATCATTGAGATCACCGCCAAAAACACAATCGTTTGGCAGACAGACGGCACGAATCGCCAAAATGTGTGCCAACTTTGATGCATGCCGGTTTTACTGGAGCCTCAAAGGGGAACGGGGCAGGAATGTGGAGTAGTGCAAAGCAGGATGCTGCTGCCGTGGTCATTACTTTCTGATTTTCTGTCACAAGTTAAGCACTTGTTAATAGCCTGCCAAAAACGGGCTATTAACGGAAACTGTCATTGCCAGCGGAGTGTAATGAACAGGGAACTGGTACCTGATTGTCCCAGGGGACTGATGTCATTGTACCCTTGTAAATGGTTGGCATTTATATAGCGCCTTTATCCAAAGCGCCTTTTAATGTGCCCCACTTGTTTAATGAGCTTCGTCTTAGTTGCATGCCAATTGTGATTTTCTCTGGACATAATTGTCTGGTAAATGTAGCCTATTTACCCTCTAACCTGTATGCCTGTAGTAGCTTTTTAGAGTTAAGATTTTATTATAAGACTGGCCATCAGCACATACGTAGCATCATTTCGTTGTTGAAGCCAGTGTGCTGACCATTTTTATTGAATGTACTGTATTTTCATAAAATGTATCTGTATCGACTGAGCTAGCTAGCTAGAATCGCTATTAAGTTTCCTAGATCAAAAAGCTGCTTCCTTCCAGGCTTCACTGAGGGGCGGAAAGTGCCTTGGCCGATCAAAGCAGCTCCTGAATAATAATTAAAAAAAGGTATACAGTACACTCTTTTGATGCGTTTCTCACTCAAAGGGCTAAAATAAGTTTTCTCGGGCGAGGACTGAGAGAGGCACGGCTCCTGGGTGGGTTGAGCGGCGTGACGCCATAGAGGAGCTGGCTGCCAACAGTCTCCTTCCCCAGTCCGCCAACTGCTTTATCTGGGCCGCCACCAAGTATGTGCCCTGCGCTCCTGTTGTGTTCTCCAATGGCCCACCACACCTCTGCCCGTATCAGCTAATGGGCCCCCGAGTTGAGCGGCCCTTCCCAGCACCTCGCCGCTGATAGCTTATCAATCACAGGGCCGCGTAAATCACTTTGTTTGTGTGGCCGGCGCGAGGGGGGGGGGGGGGGGGGCGGGCTCCGCAGGGGCCGGCTATCCCGCCGATTATCAACACAGACTCATTTCAGCTCATTATGGGGGAGCGTGCACTTTTTAAAGTCGGCTGAGAAGGAGGAAACATTCAGGCTTCTGTGATTTTTTTTTTTCTTCCTTCCCCTCCCACCCCTCTCCTCTCTCTCTTAATTACTTCACCGTTTCCCTCTCTGCCTGCGTTCTTCTCTCGATCCCTGTCTTTCCAAAGTGAGAAAAGGTACAGGGGTGTTGTTTTCTGAATGGTTATTTTTTTACACTTTTTGTAAAAAGTGTGCATTCTAGCAAAACAATTACCAGATCAAGCCATTACGATTTACAAACTGAACTCTCTCACTTGGATATTGTAAAGTGCACAAGTATTTATTTTTTATTTTTAAAAAAAAACTTTTTTTCAGTGGTTTTGTATTGTGAGCGTGAACAGATTCCCAAAACAGTTTTTTGTTATGTGAACAGTTTGTTCAAAACTCTCGTGTCATTATTATATACAGGCAGGCCATTGTTACATTTTAAAGATAAATGATATAGTAACAGCTTACAGTTTTCAATCATTAATTTATTCATTCATACACACTCAGTGAGCGCTTTATTCAGTATATATTAGACTTATCGGTCTTCTGCAGCGGTAGCCTATCGACTTATAGATTTGACGCGTTGTGTATTCAGAGATGCTCTTCTGCATATAACTGTTGTAATGTGTGGTTATTTTTTGCTTTACTGTCACCTTCCTGTCAACTTCGACCATTCTGGCCCTTCTCCTCTGACCTCTCTCATTGACAATGCATTTCTGCCCGCAGAACTGCTGTTCACTGGATGTTTTTTGTTTTTTGCAACATTCTCTGCAAACTCTAAAGACTGTTGTGCGTGAAAATCCCAGGAGATCAGCAGTTTCTGAGATACTCAAACCACCCTGTCTGATGCCAACAATCAGTCCATGGTCAAATTCACTTCGATCACAATTCTTCCTCATTCTGAGATTTGGTCTGAAAAACAGCTGAACCTCTTGACCACATCTGCATGCTTTTATGCATTGAGTTGCTGCCACATGATTGGCTGATTAGATATTTGCATTAACAAGCTGGTGTACTGGCCTGCCTAATAAAGGGCTCACTGAGTGCATGTGTTTGGTTTGTTTTGAAAAGGGAAAACACAGGTATTATTGACAGCATCCGATGCTCTGTGCATGTCTACATAGGCAAAGGCAAATTTCCAACTGCAGTCCCTTGATGGATTTATTGTTTGTAATATATTGAACAGTAAGCAGATGGATAAATCATATCACACTTACAAGGCATCTGTGTAGCCATGTGAAAAGGTGACAGAGAAACTCCTGAAACCAACAATAGACAGCCAACCATTTATTGTTGAGTAGGTGAATAGGTGATCAAACGATTACTCAGGCCAACCAATTACAGTTGAGTAGGTGAATAGGTGATCACACAGCTACTAGGCCAAATATCTAGAAGTGAAATAGTATTGAAGGTCACTGTTCTCACAAACCAGGATTCAGACGAACTCCGCTGCTGATATTAGGCACTCTGGATTCAGAAGATCGTAAGCCGTTAAAGGGACACAGCAGGATATCTGAAACAGAGTTTCCCAGCGTTTGTAGTGCCACAACCTATGCGACATGGCTCAGGCAGTAAGAGCAGTCGTCTGGTAGTCGGAGGGTTTCCGGTTCGATCCCCCGCCCAGGCTGTGTCGAAGTGTCCCTGAGCAAGACACCTAACCCCCAAATGCTCCTGACGAGCTGGTCGATGCCTTGCATGGCAGCCAGTCATCCGTTGGTGTGTGAGTGTGTGTATGAATGGGTGAATGGAGAAGCATCAATCGTACAGTGCTTTGGATAAAGGCGCTATATAAATGCAGGCCATTTACAACCTCCAGATGAGATGAGCTGTGGCAGCATGACCCAACGCTCTGGGGAACGCAGCCAGCCGAATCGATGCTTCTCATTTACCCATTCTTACACACACACCAACCATGCAAGGCACCAACCAGCCCGTCAGGAGCATTTAGGGGGTTAGGTGTCTTGCTCAGGGACACTTCGACACAACCAGGGTGGGAATCAAACCAGCAACTCTCCGACTGCCAGACGACTGCTCTTACCGCCTGAGCCGATGTCGCCTCCAACAAAGTGTCCAGGAGGCACGCGTTTAACCTTGACGCCTGCCGATAAACAAACAATAGCCAGGACAATAGGGTGCAGATTCACGGGCGCACACAGACACACACAGACACACACACACACACACACACACCCGTAATCATGTACACAGCAGTCCCGGAAAAAGGCTGACACTGCAGGAAGTGTGGACAGACGTCAATGAGGCTCTCAGGAGATTTCAGCAGACGCCTCCGCTCGCTCTGCACCCATCCTGGCCGTCCTCCTCTCCCCCACCCCAAGTCATTGTCTTTAACCATAACAGTTTGGGGAGTGGGACACAACTGGGCCATGTTTTCACTTCATGGGAACAGGTATCTCAGACTCCTGTTCGTGACTCTAGTCTTAGGCCATGTCCGAAACAGCTTATCTGCCTAATATTGAGCATGCGAGAGGTATACAATGTGTATGCAACTTGTACACTGTTTTGGATACGGGCCATGGTGTCTGTAGGCTTTTGCAATGTCCACTCAATCAGAAACCTGCGTGAAATCAAGGCTCATGGAGTCTTTAGACAGTCATTGACCTAAATTGAGCGTTTAGCTGCTGAAATACACCACTAACACTAACAGTCCTTCATGAATTTGGAGTGCAAGATCGATGGCCTACGGCAATGGTGTCCAATCATATTCAAAAATAGCTGATGCGGGCACAGAATGAATCAGGTTTCATCGTATTGGGCTAAAACATTTGCAATTGTGGCACATGTTTCAATACACGTTGGTGTCTGTCTGTGCATGTGCCAGATCTCTACCTTAATGCTCTCTGCCTCCTGCAGTCTACCGTTGCCAGCCAATCACATGGAGCAGTGCACCCTGGGACATTGAATGCGCAGCTCAGCTGACTGAAGAATGAACAGAAGCAATGGCTGGCTATACACTCCACTGGACTGACCATTGGTTTTCAGGGACAGATGTGACTGAAAGGTCCAGATCTGGAAAAATGCATATAATACAGCAGTGCACAGTAAAACAACATAAAATTACAATACAATAAAGAAAAACAGAATAAGCATGTCAAATTACATTTTAAAATATATTTTAAAATGATTCAACTGAATTAAATATTGTAATACATTTCATTATTGGCATTTGGCAGACACTCTTATCCAGAGTGACATACAGTTGATTAGACTAAGCAGGAGACAGTGCTCCCCTGGAGCAATGCAGGGTTAATGGCCTTGCTCAAGGGCCCAACAGCTGATCTTATTGTGGCTACACCAGGATTAGAACCACCGACCTTGGGTATCCCAGTCAGTTACCTTAACCACTACACTACAGGCCGCCCGCCCGCTAATTTATTGTGAAATCATTACAATGGTGTAATGAAGTAAATACTTCTAAAATCTTCCCAAGGGTCATGAGACAATGAAACGCGTAACATTCCCTGGAAAAACCACTTGGAAAACAGTGAATCTAAAGCCTCTCCCTTTTTAAATAAAAAGTTTTAAAGAGTTTTATTCTTATGGCAAGGGTAAATATCAGATCATTTATCTTCTGAAAGGAATCCATTCTGGCAACATATCCAAAGTTAATCGTGCAAGGCGACCAATCATTAAATAAAATTATAGAACTTATTTTACAGCAATAAAACTTCAGGTTCAAAATAGCAACTGAACTTTTGTTTAGAAATATAATTTATAATATAATATAATATAAACAATTAGTTTAGAAATTAGCAAGTGGCTTTAAGACAGATACATATTTCTCCGACCCAGGCAAAACCAAACAATTACGTAACTTTTACTGAGAAGATGACTGTCTCCTGTACTAACGAAGATGTCCCTGTCCCTCTTAGCATCAGATTTTGGCTCAGATTGCATGAATGTGCACGAGTATGTTTTTATTTAGACATGAAGATATTTATACAGGACAAAGGAAGGAAAGAGACTTTCTTCTGAACCAGATATCTCGCAGAGCAAATAAAAGGACATTTGGGAGTTAAACGGGATGGGGAAAAGACAGAAATAGATGGTGGGGAAAGTTTCTATTGTTGCAAGCAAACACACACACACACAGGCATGCCTGCTCGTGCGCACACACGTACACACACACAATCCAAAATCTAAAATCTGCCTCCTCAAAAAGCAGTTATAGATATGTTATTTTTTCTCACATCGCATATGGTTTTGATATGTTGTTCTTGGACCTTGTTGGTGGACCCTGTAGTAGTGCTTGGCAAGCACCTGTTGTTCTTTTGTGACACAAATTTTTGAAAAAGGTATGATTAAAACATGTAAATTGGCAAATCTTAAAATACAGAAATCACTACGGAAACACAAATATCACTAGCAGTCCATTTTGTTCCAACTCATCTGTGTTCTTGGGGCTAATTGTTGCATTTTTGTCTTCCTTTCTGTTTGCCTTCCTTTCTGAAGCCACTATATTGACACTTTGATAAGTTGCCTATAATTTGAACTATGTTTCAGAGCAATACATCATTTTAAATGTCTTGCAATATCTGAAAAGGGCACTAATACAGTTGAGGCCAAAATGATTAGTCCCCCTTGTGAAATCAGACAAAACCTTTGATTTCTCTATGGAAATGGCCATTAACAACAAGTGTTTATAGTTTGTTTGTTTCCAAAATATCAAAGACAAAATGCCCACTAAATTTGATTAGAATATTTTATTGATGCACTGAGATGAAACAAGAAAAGGCAAAAATGACACAGCCAAAATTTTTAGCCCCCTGGCCATTAATAGTCAATAGTGTACCCTTTCTGGGCCATAACTGACAACAACCTCTTAGAGTAGTTCTTCACAAGTTTGGCAAGGTTGGCACATGTCTCTTGAGGGATTTTGGCCCATTCTTCCATTGCAAATTGTTCCAGCTGGTTCAAATTGCGTGGTTTCCGAGCATGGACATTCACTTTGAGCACCCGCCACAGATTCTCAATAGGATTGAGATCTGGGCTCTGCGCAGGCCACTCCAGGACCTTGATTTTGGTGTCCTTTAAGAACTGTTGGACCAATTTTGAGGTATGCTTTGGATCATTGTCTTGTTGGAAGACCCAGCGACGACCTAAGCCTAGATTAAGAGCAGATTTCTTCATATTATCCCTCAAAATGTCAATATAAGCAGGCTCCCTATGCCTGAGGCTGCAAAACAGCCCCACAGCATGATGCTCCCACCACCTTGTTTAACTGTGGGAACTGTGTTCTTAGGGTTGAAGGCCTCACCCTTTCTTCACCAAACATAAGCAACATCCATGTGCCCAAACAGTTCCAGTTTAGTCTCATCAGACCAAAGGACAGAATTCCAAAACTCATCTTTACCTTTCAAATGTTCACGGGCAAACCTCAGTCTGGCTCTGATGTGCCGCTCTTTGAGTAAAGGGGTTCTTCTGGGACGATGGCCCTGAAGCCCACCACGATGAAGAGCCCTTACAACTGTGTTCCTAGAAACATTAACTCCAGAAGAGGCCAGGTCAGCAACAATCATCTTGGCAGATGTCCGGGGCTTCTTGTTGACATCTCTGACTATTTTCCTTGAATGCTCAGGTGTTGTTGGTAAGCTAATTGACTGCACAGGTGTGGTTTGAAAGCTAATTGGTTGATTGTATATGTTTTGGAAGCAAAAATGTACATGGGGGCTAATATTTTTGACCACCCCCTTTTTCACTATATTTGATATAAAGCAAGCCTAAAAATGTATTTTACATTCCAAAATGTACCAAAAGCTACTAAATAGCACTGGTGAATGTTTGATTATATCAAGTTTTAGCAATAATGCAAGCATTGGGCATAATTTTAGGAAAATGTTCATAATTCCTGGGGGGCTAATAATTTTGGCCTCAACTGTATAAATGTTTGCTCTTCTGTTTTCAAGTCTTTCAAATTAAAATATGACATTTACTATTCCATTTACAATATGGTTTACCCAAGGAAAATTACTCTGATTCATAAATATATTGTCCACTTATTGAAACAGTTTGAATAAGGTCCCTAACTACATGAATAAAGTGCTCATACATTGTGAGTATGCTGTTATAGTGGTAGTGTTCAACATATTATCGATCGTAAAAGAACAGGTCTAAACTATTGCAGGCCCCCAGTCCGTTTGCCCACCAGACAGATGGGGCCCCAGGCAATCGCCTATGCCTAAAACCAGCTCTGGTGCACACGTACACAGACACGGACCCGCACACACACGCATAAACGATTTATTTTTGGCTTAGCGGCAGTTCTTAGTCAAAACAAAAGAGTGTCTCGAACAATCAGTGACATTGTCCCAATCGGGGGATGGGATCTTGATACGAGATCCCAAATTCACCAGGTGCTGTGGAGTGGGGGACACAAAGGGAGGAAGAGGGGGCCGTTTAATCACGAGCGAGCAAGTGTAAACAAAAAACAAAATCTCTTGAAGTTGTCCTGGGGAGGGGACTGAAATGATTAATAAAAGATGTGCAGTCTAAGAATGCCAGACAATGGGTGACTCATTTGACAACAGAGAATCCCTGCCACACCAAATGCACTCTCGCACATATGCGGCATCAAGCCTCCGCACTAGGCAGAATCCAGGCATGTGTTGGAGCACGTACGTTGTCGCCATCTGACGTTCTTTGGGAAGGGTCATTTTCATTTTGTTGTCTTAGCGATCATTAACCGGACATAGTACAAAACAAATGACATTAATGATGCTGCTGTTTCCTTCTTGATTTAGGGTGGGGCAACTAAAGCAGTAAAAACCTGATTTTTATTGAACTTATTTTTATTTAACCAGGGTAGTCACATTGAGATTAGCATTCATTGAGCCCTGGAGCCTACATGTCTAAGTGTGGCAGGGTTAGCTCGGCTAGTTGGCTAGTAAGCTCAAGTGAAGGCCCGTAGCAAGGTTATCACGACAATGCCCCCTGATGATGTAACCTTCAAATTAAAAAAGAACGTCCTTGCCCTTGGCGATTTCGTCTTTAGCTGACTGATAACGCGTTCGTTCAACAAATATTTGGAAGAGTGAGAGGCCGGGGTTGAAATCCCTCCTCGGGCTCAGGCAAAAAAAAAAAATGTCTTCCTACATTTGGACTGTGGGAAGAAACCTGCATGACCAGGCGTAGTAAGGATGGAAAACACAAGGCCAAAATAGGTTGAGAATAATTTATTCTTATGTAATACCAGCATCACAAGGACCCTGTGCCTGCCTGCCTTCATACAGGCAGTGAGTGTTCCGCTTAATCAATGGCACAAAGTTTGGGTGAGCATGATGCATGTGTGGACTTTGGTCTTCTTGTGTAGCTAAGAGTGCAATCATGCATCTGGAGGCTTTCTGGATCTTTCTGTTGAGCCACATCAATGTTTTCAAGCCAACCACTGGAGGGCAAGAGGGAAGAAATATAGAAAATATAGAAAAGCTTAGTCAATCTGGCTTCCCTGGTCCCAAAAAAACACATAAAAAAGAAAGGGAGTCTATGTTTCCTGATTGCTGCTGGAGAAAAAGTACTCTAAGAATAGACAAGATAAATAAACATGTCAGCCCACAGACTGGAAACTGCAAGTCTGCACACAGGCCAGTGTGGTTTATGTGCCTGTTGTGTGTGTGTGTGTGTGTGTGTGTGTGTGTGTGTGTTATTGCTTATTTTATTTATCCTGAATGGCTTAGTCTCAAGGTCATTCCCCCAAGGACAATGTTCCAACAATACTTGGATGTCACATCTCAAGTTGGGCCTTATTTTTGGATTCAAACTAAGTTTCACTTTGCATCAGTCTTCAGTGTTTTATTTGATATCTGCAATTCCATTTCGTTATTAATAAGGTACGGTCACAGTCAAAACAGTTTAAGAGTAAACATTGAGTTCAAAAATCAGTGAGACAGAAAAGAATATGTTGTTTATATTTTCCTAACTGATGTGTGTATGTCTGTCCAACATGACACCTCCTAAGTCAACTTCAGGGTATTAGATTTGAACTTCCATATCATGGCATTGTCCCAGATTTTCTTGGTCTGGTTTAAAATGTTCATGGGTGAGCTCAGTATTAAACAGCCAATTACAGTTTCATGTTGACCAGTGGTGCGCAGACTACAGAATGCATGTGAGCGATGGTTAAACAGCAGAACTCAGGATGGTAGTCTGTCGAGAAAAAAACTAAAAACACAACCGTCAAATACTGTCATGAATTCACACTTTTTTTATGTGTAAAGGATGTTAGAGTGACAGGCACATTTATCTAGTTAGTATATCTGTATACCAAGAGGGACTCACGCCAAAATATTAGAATGGAGAGGAAACTGGTAATCTCCGTATTCCTCATGTGATCCGTTCCTGGTCTGTGATTAAAGAGCCTGGATGTCTGTGTGTGTGTGTGTATGTGTGTGTGTGTGTGAGAGAGAGAGAGGACATTATCTGTTGACCCCTTCCTACCGCTGGGAGCAATGAGGGGCCAGCTTGCCGGCCCAGGAACACCCACACTGCTATCCACCAGCTGGCCAGGCGCCCACGGACACCCAAAGATACCGAACAGGCCCATTGGCGCAATTTAGGATGACTTCATCTCATCTGGATCCACACCTCCCTCCATCCCTCGAGACAAATCCCGTGATTGTGGCAAATGCCCGTGCGGCTTGTCGTTCACCACCCGGTCTCCCACAAACCTCTCATCTCTAAACCGAGTGGGTCCCGTCCGCCGGTGTGACGGACTCCGATGACCTCTCCGTTCACACGCCTACAGCCCACTTCTCACTGTGCCTCCAAGCTATCCTTTGAGTTTTGAGGGGGCGCAGCGTGTGAACGACAGATCTCTTTTTAGGATTATGCTCTCAATCGAGGATCCGTTACCGCTCCCTGGCAGACTGCTGTTCCCATGTGATGCGGTCGGCCTTTGGTGGAACCCCCGTTCAGTAATGCGTAGGCTTGTTTTTTGCGTGCCGTTTGAGGATGTACAGAATGACGTAAGTCCCCCTCAGCGCCAGGCCTCCCCACGTTTCTCTCTGCAGGCCGCTCACACCAGCCCCACCCTGGATGTCTAGGCCCCAACCATGGGCAATTAGGGGAAATTGCAGGAAGTTAATTAGCCTTATCGGGGGAAGGGGAGGCAGCAGGCTTCTGAGCTGAACCCTTACCTAGTCACGTAGGGCAGCGAGGACACACACACACACACACGCACGCCCATACAAGAGTACGCACATGCACACACCCACGCACTCTCTGTGTCATACACACACGCATGGGCACTCATGAACACACACGCACACAGACACACACACATGCGCGCATACACAAGAATACACACATGCACACACTCTCTCTCTCTCTCTCTCTCTCTCTCTCACACACACTGTACACACACACACACACACACACACATGTATAGCCACATATTGAGCTCTCAGCATAGGTAGTCAATATGCGTCGCACTGAAATAACTGAAACTCACGGCAAGAGAAAGCACAAGCTCCATGCAATGCTTGTATGTCATAAACTGGAATGTGCACGTAATTCCTGTGCACATGTAATTGACAGATGTATACATTAAACAGGATGTGGTGCACAGATAGCCTAGAGCGCTGTATCTTAAACAGCCACTGCCAGGGCCCCTGCTCAGCCATAGACAAACACCACACTGCACATGAAGTACATTTGCACAAAGACTCGAAGAGAATTATTCTTGCCCAAACTAGATACACAAACGCCATGATACAGAACCGATTAGCCACTGAAACGTCACCAAACTCTTAAAATCTGAGACCGAGGGAGAATCAAAGAGAGAGCATGGACATTCAACACAAGAAATTGCCAAACAAAAATGTAAAAACAATGAAGGTACATCAAACCCAACTATAATAATAATTAAACAATCTGAGCAACCCTCTTTTTTTCTGCTTTAGACTGTTAAGCCACGGAAATATGCATAGAATCTCACATTTAAAAAAATGTATAATGTATGTATGAGCCCACTGGCCAAGCCTCAGGGGGAAGAACAAGGCTCTGACCTGAAGCAAACCCCAACAGTGACCTGGGGAACGATGAACATTCACTGATTGACGATGTTCTTCAGTAAAATCTCCCCCTCACAGCCCGTCCTTGCTGCCATTGCCCAAGGCTTGCTCTTCTCTGGGTTTAGGCCAGGGTCCGTTCTGAAGTGTATTTTCACAAATGTCTCTAAAATGTGCTATAGAAATACAATTCATTTGGTTTGATTTAACCCTCCATTGTCTATACATTTGGGCTCAATTCTACCCCATTCAGTGTTTGGCATCTCTTAAAAAAATAAAATTTAAATCTGGATACTGTTATGACTTTTATTAATAAAGTAGCTTTTCTTGGAATTAAGTAGTAAACATGCAATAGACTTTGCGGCAAAAGTCTTGTACCAACTTTATACACTAAGGTGCTATGTGAGATTATTTTGACCGCAGGGTCTGTAGCTGCATAGAAACAGACATTAAGCAGAAATTAAGAAGTCTCACACAGATTTGTAATATTTAGGAAAAATGGGAGAAAATGGTAACACACCAAGTGTAAAAATGTTTCTATTACAATAGTTTTGTCTCATTTTAAACTGTTGGGACAATTTGACCCCAAACATAAAAACAGCCATTTGTTGTCTTACAAAAAAACAATAAAATATAAGGTGGGCTAAAAGTTTTTTTTGACAGCACATCAAACGGTGTCACAAACCAGTTCTTTATCTGAAAAATAAATTATCTTACGGGCTAGTAAGGCATTGTTCAAACATGGGTAGTGCAACATCATGTTGTGCAGGTTGAAGTGGTTTATAGTCCCAATTGATGATGCATACATTTAACGCGCATTAGGCCATTTTGTGAAAACCTTTTCACAAGGCCCATTACACATTTCTGCAAAGGAACAATTAAGTTCACAACCCTATCATCTATCATCTGCATTACTTATAGACAAATAACCATAATATTTGAGCCACCTTACAATGCCTGTAACACTGGAACAGGTACTCATAATTATTATTTATTTTTTATTTTTTATTTTACTATAGCCAGAGGTTTGGGGAAAAAATGCAGTCTCAGCAAAATGTCTTCAGATGATTCTGTTTATATCCTGTTAACAACGTATGGTACATACAGAGTTCTACTGCCCTTTTTTTTGCGTCAGAACTGGTAACCAGCCTGGGAGGACTCTGAGCAATAATATAATAATGCTTAGGGAATCAATTTACAAATGTACAGGTGTAGAAACTGTGTTCTTGTACCCTTGAGCAGGGTGCTTTGCCTAAATTCCTTCAAGAAACATCCAAGCTGTATAAAACAGATGGCATTGAGACATCAAAGCAGTGTAAGATGCTCTGGATAAGTGCATCTGTCAGACGCCCGAAAGTAAGAATAATGACCTCCCCCCTTCCCCTCCTGACTGCCAGGAAGAAGACAAACACACACACGTGCAGTCTCACACATGATGCCCAGCCCCTTTCCAGCCAGACTAATCACGGTGCCCAAAGGAACGATGAAGGAGCCAAGATATTTCTGATTGTATACACTCAGCGAGCACTTTATCAGGTATTTATTAGACTTATTTCTATATACTTATTAAGTCTGCTGCTGCTGTAGCCTGTCCACTTAAAGGTTTGATGCGTTGTGTATTTAGAGATGCTCTTCTGCATGCCTATGCTGGAATGTGTGGCTATTTGCATTACTGTCACCTTCCTGTCAGCTTCGACCAGTCTGGCCCTTCTCCTCTGACCTCATTAACAACATGTTTCTGTCCGCAGAACTGCTGCTCACTGGATGTTTTTTGTTTTTGCACCATTCTAGAGTCTGATGTGCATGAAATCAGCAGTTTCTGAGATACCAACAATGCCACCAACAATTATTCTACGTTCAAAGTCACTTATATCACATTTCTCCCCCATTCTGACATTTGGTCCGAAGAACTGCTGAACCTCTTGACCATGTCTGCATGCTTTTATGCCTTTATGATTGGCTGATTAAATATTTGGGTAGCACTGCCTCCTCACAGCAAGGAGGTCCTGGGTTTGAATCCCTGTCGGCTGGGGCCTCTCTGTGCAGAGTTTGCATGTTCTTCCTGTGTTTGCGTGGGTTTCCTCCGGGTACTCCGGTTTCCTCCCACAGTCCAAAGACATGCAGGTTAGGCTGATTGGAGAGTCTAAATTGCCCCTGGGTATGAGTGTGTGAGTGAATGGTGTGTGTGCCCTGCGATGGACTGGCGACCTGTCCAGGGTGTATGTCCGACCAATGTATGCTGGGATAGGCTCCAGCCCCTCTGCAACCCTGTTCAGGATAAGCAGGTTAAGATAATGGATGGATGATCAAATATTTAGATGAACGAGCTGGTGTACCTAATAAAGTGCTCACTGAGTATACACTGAGTGCCTTTGCGGTCCTGCCTCTCTAGGGTAGGTCACATGATCTAGCTCAGCCAATGCGGTTTGCTGCATTCTGGCACTGTACTGGCCCAGCAGTACCCCGCGGACTGGGGGAATTGTGGGAGAAGAGGTAAATTTTAGCGGGGGGTGTGGGTCTCTCTTACCATGCCCATCCACTACCTTTTATTTAATGACACTGCACAGCCATTTTTAAACAGTTTGATAGAAATAACCAAAGATAGCAAATACAATATGCCCATTTTATTCAGCTGATATTTTACATGTTTTACCCAACAAAACTGTATTTGCCTGGTTCTGCATAAAAAAAGAAAGATTTGTTTTTGCTTATTTCTCACCTCAAATATTTTCTGGAACATATTTTAGTGGACAGTTTAGGTGCAAAGAAGAGAAGTCCTTTGTTCTTGTAATACCGATTGGCCATTTATCCAATGGAACCCAACTACAGTACTGTACATACTGTATCATAATGAACATCCCCCTATGGTTACATCACTAAAATGTCTAAACAGACATTCACGACATGGCCTCTGAACTGCACCGCAGATGTGCCAATTTCCTCCAAACGTTATAGGTATGACATGCATAAATTTATATAAATAAATTTCCTTCTTGGTAGCTTTTTCAATTCAGGCAATAGCCAATAAATGTGTAATTACCTTACGAATATCTGTATTTTCAGCCGCGGCTCTCTCGGGAGACAGCGTCGCGGAGCTGGAGAATCCGTCTGGGCCGAAGCCAAGCGGAAAGGGAGGGGGGGAGTATTTACAGTCCGATACAATATGACACAATGCCGCTTGATTTATTCCGGGAGCAAATTCAGACAAGGCCATTCTTTAACGCACGTTAAAACATTAGGATAATTTGCACAGAACTGAGCCAACAGAACACGCAACAGAATAAGAATGATGATCAGTGCAGGGAGGATTGCGGTACTGTGCAAAAGTCTTTCGTTATTTACATACATTTTACATTTATCCATCCATCCATCCATCCATTATCTGAACCCGCTTATCCCGATCAGGGTCGCAGGGGGGCTGGAGCCTATCCCAGCATACATTGGGCGAAAGGCAGGAATACACCCTGGACAGGTCGCCAGTCCATCGCAGGGCACACGCACCATTCACTCACACACTCATGCCTACGGGCAATTTAGACTCTCCAATCGGCCTAACCTGCATGTCTTTGGACTGTGGGAGGAAACCGGAGTACCCGGAGGAAACCCACGCAGACACGGGGAGAACATGCAAACTCCGCACAGAGAGGCCCCGGCCGACGGGGATTCGAACCCAGGACCTCCTTGCTGTGAGGCGGCAGTGCTACCCACTGCACCATCCGTGCCGCCCATTTTACATTTATATAAATTTTTATTTTATTTCATTTATTTATTTATTTATTTATTTTATCTTTTTTAGCATTTTAGCAAAGCATTTTTTAGCATTGATCAAAGCTTGATCAAGGCTGTCTGGTATTATTATCTGGATAGCCAGAATCATGCACGACTGTCACAGTCTGCAGAAGGAGCTCTCCGATATGTTTGGCACAGCCTACTGTGTGATTTTCTCGTGAAACTGCAGGACAGTGTACGTACCTAAGAGAAAATGTCGATCGATTCAAGGCTTTGATTGTTTTGAATTCACATGCTGTAATCGGACACATCTACAGCGTAGTTAAATGGTGCACATAGCTTGACTCTGGACCAGTGCTCTCGTGGCATTACAATTACAAGATAACTGATATGAACTCCCTTGTTTTCTTATGCAGTATTTATTATGTAGTTTTTCTGATAAATCAACAAATCGCCTCTCCTTTATTTATTTAAAGGATTGCTCTTTTCAGACAACAGCTTCCAATGCTAACTCATGACAGCCAATCCCTCGTCCTTCTTTCTTACGTTTACATTTTCCATTTCAGTAATTTGGCAGTTTTTAATCCAAAGCGATTTACAAGTGCATAGGTTCTTCCACAGGTTAAAAACATCAAATCCATTATCAGTAAAATACGCATTAATCTAAATGCGCAAGTTCTAAACAAAAAGACTGGTCGTAAATGTAATTATTTTTGTATTTATTTATTATTTATTATTTATTATTTATTTAGGGCGGCATGGATGGTGCAGTGGGTAGCACTGCGGCCTCACAGCAAGGAGGTCCTGGGTTCGAATCCTGGTCGGCCGGGGCCTCTCTGTGCGGTGTTCTCCCTGTGTTCGTGTGGGTTTCCTCCGGGTACTCCGGTTTCCTCCCACAGTCCAAAGATATGCAGGTTAGGAGAGTCTAAATTGCCTGTGTGTGGGAGTGAATGATGTGTGAGAGGGATATCAGAAGGGGGGGAGGAAATCAGGAGGAAGGACTAATGTATAGTCTGAAAAGGTTTTGCTGTCCTGACAGTGGTAGGCAAATCATTCCACCACTGAGGAACCAGAATGGAAAACAGAAGTGAACATGCAGCTCGACTGCCAGGTGCTCCTAGTGAGGGAACCACAAGGCGACCAGGAGGAAAACACTGTTTGTGAGTCTGGTAGTCCGTGCCCGGAGGCTCCGGTAACACCTACCAGGCGGCAGCAGTGAGAAGTGGCTGTAGTCTTTTATTTTCCGTGCTTTTTTAAATTTTTATTTTGCCTTGCACGGAGGGGAGGTGGCAGCCAATGATGCGCTCCGCTGTCTTCACCACCCTTTTGAGGGCCTTGGCATCAGCAGCAGAGCAGCTGTCATACAAGGTACGTTTACATTTACATTATTGGCATTTGGCAGACGCTCTTATCCAGAGCGACGTACAGTTCATTAGACTAAGCAGGAGACAATCCACCCCTGGAGCAATGCAGGATTAAGGGCCTTGCTCAAGGGCCCAACGGCTGTGCAGATCTTATTGTCACTCCACTGGGATTCGAACCCCCAACCTTGCCTGTCCCAGTCATTTACCTTAACCACTATGCTACAGGCCGCCCATAGGTAATAATGCAGCCAGTGAGAGTGCTCTCAATGGTGCACCTGTAGAAATTGGTGAGAGTTTTGACAGACGTACCAAACTTCCTGTGTCTCCTCAGGAAGTATAGGCGCTCTTGGGCAGTTTTTACTGCCGCGTCTGATTGCCTGGACCAGGAGAGGTCAATCATTGATGAACACACCAGATCCAGAATACTGGGCCAATCTAACCAGAAGCTTGTATCATTCATAGTCCTGTGTGCATACTGACAGGCCCTTTCACACTTGAGGGGTGGCTGGTTGGGATTTAACTCTTCTAGGCGTCACTTCTAGGGGTTACTCAACAACCAGTACGCTCTAACTTAATGGCACTCATCTGATCTTCTGTGACAGACTCCTGCCGAGCAGAGGGTTCATCTGTCGCCCCCTGCTGGTGGACAGGAGGAGGCAAGGGTGGAGTGACTACCAGGTACCGTTGTCTGACGAATCATCCCTTTTGATTGGAGGGCTTACCTACCTGTCGGATTCTGGATAAAGGATGGGTAATCTTGTTCCTTGCTTGACTATTAAAATGACTATTATACTAGTTAAACCTTCACAAATTATCTGGAGCTGATTTATGACAGTGGCACGGATGGTGCAGTGGGTAGCACTGCCGCCTCACAGCAAGGAGGTCCTGGGTTCGAATCCCCGTCGGCCGGGGCCTCTCTGTGCGGAGTTTGCATGTTCTCCCCGTGTCTGCGTGGGTTTCCTCCGGGTACTCCGGTTTCCTCCCACAGTCCAAAGACATGCACGTTAGGCTGATTGGAGAGTCTAAATTGCCCGTAGGTATGAGTGTGAGTGAATGGTGTGTGTGCCCTGAGATAGACTGGCGACCAGTCCAGGGTGTATTCCTGCCTTTCGCCCGATGTATGCTGGGATAGGCTCCAGCCCCCCTGCGACCCTGATCAGGATAAGCGGGTTCAGATAATGGATGGATGGATGGATGATTTATGACACATTATCAACATAATTTACAGTAAAATATGTCTTTTTTAACTTTTTTAAGAATGCATAAAAAGGTCTATATCACAATCCTCTGTGAGCCATTCATAAGCAGATCATTTTCAAATGAAAAAAATGACTATTAGTCAGAAATAAAATAATGTTAGATGAAGTGTTATAGCCCATGTATACATTTTGTGAAGGATTGAAAATTTGATCAACTAACACCAAGTTTATATACAGTCAGGTCCATAAATATTGGGACATCGACACAATTCTCCTCTTTTTGGCTCTATACACCACCACAATGGATTTGAAATGAAACAAACAAGATGTGCTTTAACTGCAGACTTCAGCTTTAATTTGAGGGTATTTACATCCAAATCAAGTGAACAGTGTAGGAATTACAACAGTTTCGATATGTGCCTCCCACTTTTTAAGGGACCAAAAGCAATGGGACAATCGGCTGCTCAGCTGTTCCATGGCCAGGTGTGTGTTATTCCCTCATTATCTCATTTACAAGGAGCAGATAAAAGGTCTAGAGTTCATTTCAAGTGTGCTATTTGCATTTGGAATCTGTTGCTGTCAACTCTCAATATGAGATCCAAAGAGCTGTCACTATCAGTGAAGCAAGCCATCATTAGGCTGAAAAATCTAAACAAACCCATCAGAGAGATAGCAAAAACATTAGGTGTGGCCAAATCAACGATTTGGAACATTCTTAAAAAGAAAGAATGCATCGGTGAGCTCAGCAACACCAAAAGACCCGGAAGACCACGGAAAACAACTGTGGTGGATGACAGAAGAATTCTTTCCCTGGTGAAGAACCCCTTCACAACAGTTGGTCAGATCAAAAACACTCTACAGGAGGTAGGTGTATGTGTGTCAAAGTCAAGAATCAAGAGAAGACTTCACCAGAGTGAATACAGAGGGTTCACCACAAGATGTAAACCATTGGTGAGCCTCAAAAACAGGAAGATCAGAAAAAAGATCTAAAAAAGCCTTTGCAGTTCTGGAACAACATCCTATGGACAGATGAGACAAGATTAACTTGTACCAAAATGATGGGAAGAGAAGAGTATGGAGAAGGAAAGGAACTGCTCATGATCCAAAACATACCACCTCATCAGTGAAGCATGGTGGTGGTAGTGTCATGGCGTGGGCATGTATGACTGCCAATGGAACTGGTTCCCTTGTATTTATTGATGATGTGACTGCTGACAAAAGCAGCAGGATGAATTCTGAAGTGTTTCGGGCAATATTATCTGCTCATATTCAGCCAAATGCTTCAGAACTCATTGGACAGCGCTTCACAGTGCAGATGGACAATGACCCGAAGCATACTGCGAAAGCAACAAAATAGTTTTTTAAGGCAAAGAAGTGGAATGTTATGCAATGGCCAAGTCAATCGCCTGACCTGAATCCGATTGAACATGCATTTCACTTGCTGAAGACAAAACTGAAGGGAAAATGCCCCAAGAACAAGCAGGAACTGAAGACAGTTGCAGTAGAGGCCTGGCAGAGCATCACCAGGGATGAAACCCAGCGTCTGGTGATGTCTATGCGTTCCAGACTTCAGGCTGTAATTGACTGCAAAGGATTTGCAACCAAGTATTAAAAAGTAAAAGTTTGATTTATGATTGTTAATTTGTCCCATTACTTTTGGTCTCTTAAAAAGTGGGAGGCACATATACAAACTGTTCTAATTCCTACACCGTTCACCTGATTTGGATGTAAATACCCTCACATTAAAGCTGAAAGTCTGCAGTTAAAGCACATCTTGTTTGTTTCATTTCAAATCCATTGTGGTGGTGTATAGAGACAAAAAGATGATAATTGTGTCGATGTCCCAATATTTATGGACCTGACTGTATGTGTAACCCTCATGAAATGTTACCAAATAGTTAAACAAATTTAAACCAGCATTCTGGGTAATTCCCAGTAGAGGGCAATAGCGCACTGTGATGAACATGAAGCACAACGAATAAAGACTTAAAGCTACAATAGGTAAGATTTTTGTGTTAAAACATTGTTACAAGACAATTGTAATTCCCTTTCTATCATTGAAAAAGGCTCACCGACATGTTGACTCACCTTCTGCCTGTGTTTATAGTCCTTAAATCCGTGTTTCACAATGGGTGAAAATTGTTTTATTTGCCACAGCCAAGAGTGTTTCAATGTCAGCACGTTTACGGAGATCGCTGCAATTCCTCTCTTGACCTTTAGTCCAATATAATGTCCGATAATGACAGAATGTTCTTTCAAAGTACAATATGTAAGATTTTTGTGTTAAAACGTTACAAGACCATCGTAAGTCCCTTCCTATGATTGAAAAAGGCTCACTAACATGTTGATTCATGCCTGTGTTTGTAGTCATCATCAAATAGTTTGTTGCTGCAATTCCTCTCGTGACTGTTAGAAGTCCGAAATTACCTATTGTACCTTTAAGAACTGATTGATTGTGCTAAGGAGCGACACACGCAAAGCTACTAATTTGTGGTGTCCCTCATCCAATTTGCAGATGGGGTGGAATATATTGAATGTTTTAAAAAAACATTGTGCAGATTCTCGCTCGACATTCTAAAGTTTCACACAGTACAGAGGGTAATGGGTAAAGAGTGTGGGAGCAGACACACTGTTGAAAAAAGATTATGATTATCCGTTTTGAGTTTTGTGTCTACAGTTTTGGAAAATTACCTCATGGTTCTGAAATTAGTATCAAAGTGATTGTAAAAAACTGTAAAACAGATTCATGACAAATCACATATTTCTGAAAATTGGCATCTTTTTTGTCTTAAAATAAAAGTTCAACAGAACTGAATGAGTCATTTGCAATAGCCAACTGTGGATATAGTTATGCTAATTTCTACATAGATTTATGCACCTTTGATTGTGTGAATGAAAATGTGAATCAACATTTGCAGAAATGTAAAGCTCAGAGAACTAAAAAGCACACATTGTGTATTTTATTTTAATTAATTGCTAAATAAACTTAAGGATAATGCTTGGCATATCTTTAATTTGTGTTGGCATATCACTAGTGTTTTACTAATGTTTTCTAACTTTGTTTCTGAAATCTCAGCTGTGTGAGATGAGGAGCTCTATTAGTTTCAAAAGTTTTATTTTACTCTGTCACTCGTCATCCCAAGGAAATTTAAAACTGGTTCCTTCCATCTCTTTTTTTACAATGGCAGAGAACCTGGCTTCCTGTTCAGCATTGAAATGGTTTCTCCAGTCACCTGCGGTTCCTGCAAGACCAACAAAAGAGAAATACTAGCACTGGTATATGGGGAAAGACAAGTGGCATGTTATTTTATTCAGTTTGTAATTATGACTGTGTTTGTGTCAGTCATATGGCTCTGTGTGAGTTGATGGTCTGTGCCCACCTCCGTTTAATAAAACTAATACTAAGCTCTCCCTCAGTTCCCATGTCTGCCTTCCCTACATCCGATGCCTTTCACAATTTGCATACCAACCCTGTCTCTCATACCATCTACAGCTGAACAAGCCTTACATGCACAGCTTATACATCATGACTATACCTGGCCCTCTGTCCATCTATTCTGTCTGTCCATTATTGCTTGTCTGTACCTTTCCGCAAGAACGGAGACTTGCTGCTGTCCAGGATGTCCTGTGGCACCAGGGAGTAGTTGGACATGATGTTGGTCTTCATGTTGTTAAACTGGCAGTGATTGGCCACCTTCTCCAGGACGTCAGGACTCAGCTCTCGCCCCAGGAACTGAGCCATCCTAAGCACGGCTGTCCTCAGGTCCTGGAGGAAAACAGCTGTGGTCTGTCCTGGTCTAGCAGTCATAGTTCCTAAGTTCGTTATTATCATTATTTTTTTTCAATTATGATCCAAGTCCAAGACTGCTGGTCTAAACAGAACAACTAATTTGGTACAATTAAAATGGAGAAGGTTTGGGCTCACCTTTGTGAGGTTTTCACTGAACAGTACCAGTGTTGCCAATTCCCAGGGAAAGTGACTAATGCATGGTCAAAAAGTTGATGGAAGTCACTAAATGATGTCTTATGCTAATGGAAATATTTATGCATATTTATGTATAATCACATACTAAATTCCATATGAACATGTTTATCCCACTGGTGAACAGTAGACTGTGGCTTCTCTCTACATTAATTAACCTGCTGCTGATCTGATTTGTAGAGAAGAATACCTTGCCAGCTGTGAAGCATAGAGGTGGATACATTATGCTTTGGGGTTGTGTGGCAGCTGGGAGCACCGGAAATATTGTGCGTAAGTAAGAATGGATTCCACCAAATATCAAGAAAATATCCAGAGGCTAATGTTCAAAGGTCAGTCCAGACATTGAAGTTGAATAGAGGTTGGGTACTCCAGCAAGACAATGATCCCATGCATACCTTGCAATGCTTTGTGTTCCGGGTGACGCATATCACCTAAAATTATCATTATTGCAGCATTATGAGAATGTGTTGTTGGCTGGAATTGCATTTCTCACAGGAAATAACTACCTCCAGGAAAGATGGATGAAGGTTTTGGAATGGCCACCACAGTCCCCAGACCTGAATATTATTCAGAATCAGTTATCTCAGTCATCTCAGTCTCAAACATGCTGTACATACCAGGAAGCCAAAGAATATTTCTGAGCTGGAGGTGTTCTGCCAGGAAGAATGGGGAAAGATTCCAAAAGCGAGAATTGAATGGCTACAGGTAATTAAATGCTATAGTTTCCCGAAAAGGAGTTAGAAAATACTAACTGACAGGGATCCCAAACCTTTGCACAAGGCCGTATTCCTTATTTTATTATTTTCAAAGTGTAAAAAATTATTTAAAAAAAAACATAATTGCTTTAAAATGTGAAGAAATGTGTCATGTTTAACATTGTACCATTTAGAGGTCAGGTTTGCTTCTGTTCACTTGGATATTCATTGTAAAAGGCTTTTTGAATAGGGGTGCCAACATTTTTGCAGGCTATTGCATCTGGAAGTATGGATTTCTTTATGTGCATTGGTACACACCCAAATATGGCAACAATGCACAAAAAAGACAGCTGATGTTGCCAAGTGGATGTAGCTCACCTGCACCATTTCTTCATAGGTCATATAGAGGATTCTGCCTTCAATATCTGTGTTTCTCCAGCTTTTCACATGATCTGTCCACTTGCCAAACAGTACTGCACAAACACAAACAGAGGGACTTTACTATGTTAACCAGAAGAATAACAAGCATCACCACAAATCTATGCCTCCACCTGTGAACACTTATTGTCTGCCCACCATGGGTCCCCTCCCTCACCCTGTCCGGAGAGAAATTTGTCCAGGAACTGGTCAAAGGTTCCAGGATCATCAAGGAAGCTGGCCATCCCGTGGAAATGAAAGGATGAAACGGCAATGTCTTTGGGGTTCCGGACGATGTAGATCACCTAAAATTATTATTATTATTGCAGCATTATCAGAATGTTTTGTTAGTTGGGATTGCATTTCTGGATGGAGAGGGGTCCTGCAATTTATTAATGTTTTTGAAATGCACATTTGTTTAAGAAAAACAGAAAAAACTGTTGAACCTTGAGATGCAGACACCCAGGGTGGCTCCAGGGGATTTTGGGGCCCATAAAAAGGCCCCACATTGTGAACCTACCACCACAAGCCACCCCATCACAGCACAATTACAGGACAATCTTCTCAGGGCCACTGTGAGACAGGGCCCTTGCATTCAACCAGCCCACTTGGATCAATTCACATCTCCAGCAAGGCTATGCCAGTTCAAATCAACATACAGGCATGTTGAGGTTGATTAGACCACCAAACTTCCTTCTACCCCACAGACTAACACGAACACAATAGTAATAGCAACACACCAAAAGAGGTCCTACCTTGGCCTTGGAGGTATAGAAAGAGGGGGGCATGAGGTGGTAGGGAAAGTGGGAGACCATGGCCCGAGGAGGGGGCCGGTCACCCAGAACCAGGGCAGCGCGGGTCTCCTCCAGCCAGGGAACTCGATCCCAGTTTGGGATGGTCTGTACTGGTTTCAGGTCCCCGCCATTTAGAATCAGGGGCAGAATCTCTTGCATCCATGTTGTGCCTGAGCAGAGAGACAGTTGCGATTAGTCATTGACTGGGACCCCCCATTAATGTTCATCAAATGTTCAAAATAATTGTTAGTATTATGACAATATGATAATTAGAAGTGTGATAATATACTGGCCTCAGTGAATTGACCAAATTAAAATATCAATCCAACAAATTATTATCCCAGAAGGTTGAACTTAATTTATTCAGGGCAAGACAAACTTATTTTGAGTCGCGGAACAAGGCAGGAAAGCTACTTGCCAGTTACATGAAACAGAGGGAGTTATCTTCCACCATACCTGCTATTAAAGCCCCAACTGGTGAGGTATTAACTGCAATTGTAGACATCAATAAAACTTTAAAAGACTTTTATATAGACCTTTATAGCTCAAAGTCTAGTCTTACTGAGGAGGAAATTATTACGTTCTTAGAGCCACTTGGGTTACCTAAACTGACAGAAGAGCAAAAAGAATTTCTTGACTATAACTGGGGAGGTACTTATTGAGGTGATTAATGCATTGCCTGCATGTAAGGCGTCAGGACCTGATGGCTTCACCATCAGTTTGATGGAGTTTTTTAAGAAAAAAAAAAGCATCAGCGCTTGTTCCTTCTACGCTAGAGATGTATAAAGAGGCATTAGAGAGGGGTAAATAGCCACCAACTTTGAGGCAAGCATTGATCAGTCTGGTTCCAAAAAAAAGGGTAAAGACCCTCATGACTGTAAGAATTATCGCCAAATTTCTTTAATTCAGATGGATGTTAAAATCATTTCTGATCCATACGGATCAGGTGGGGTTTATTTGCGGTCATAGCCCCTCGGATAATATAAAACATGAAGCCCATTCGCCAGTAGCTGCTATTTCTTTAGATGCCGAAAAGGCGTTTGATATGGTTGAATGGGGTTATTTAATGAAAATGTTGAGAATTCATGGGTTTGGGGACACCTATATAAATTGGATGAAGTTATTATATAAAAAACCAGAGGCTGCAGTACAAAATAATGGGCTTATCTCTGAGTATTTTACACTGGGGAGAGGAACTAGACAGGGTTCGCCTCTGTCTCCTTTGCTATTCTGTTTAGCCATCGAACCGCTTGCGGTGGCCATAAGGCATGAGACCAACTTCCCAGGCGATGGTGCAGTGCATAAATTGATGCTCTATGCAGATGATATATTATTATTTGTCTCTGACCCTGGTAGATCAGTACCTAGCCTTCTTAGGATCATTGATTCATTTTCTAAATTTTAAGGTGATAGGGTGAACTGGTCCAAATCAAAAGCAATCCCATTAACAGCATACAGCCCGTCCACAGCCTTCAATGGCCCAAGCAAGGTATTAGATACTTGGGTACCCTATTCCCACCCCAGTTGAAAGACCTGGTTAAAGTTATTTTTTACATTTTGAGCCCTTATTACAGAAAATAGATTGTGATTTTAATAGATGGCCAACTCTTAATTTGTCCATGGCTGGGAAGTTCAATGTGATCAAAATGAATTGGAAGCCCAAACTCAATTACCTCATTCAATCCCTTCCACTGGAGGTTCCCCTTACGTATTTCAAATGGTTTGATAGGATAACAAAGACATTTATTTGGAATGGTATACGACCCTGACTGCACCTTAATAAACTATGTTAGGGAAAAGCGCATTTTTAAACATTTTAAAGGTGAGCATCTTTATATGAAACAGATCCCAGTAAAAACAACGATAGCTAGACTTGAGTTCAACTTTCGTATTTATTTGCAAAGAAATGACAGAAAGTGAGAAAGCTCACCGGCTTTCTGATTTGAATCAGACATAGTAAGACTCATATACCCACTTTTCCAGGAGGGGGGGCTTTACCAAAACAAAAAGACATGAAGCTGGCCACTAACATTTATCAATATTTTGTCTTCTGAATACCCCTTGTTGACCTTGCTATATGGCCGGAATGCTAGCCTCCCCCTTCCAGGAGAAGCAGAAACATTAAGGTCAAAGGCTATCTGTCTGCTGGGAGAGAGACAGATAAAGACTCCTAGTAAGCACTTAATTCAGAAAGTGGTCTAATAGCAATAAGGATTCAAAATAAAAGGTTATTTTTTACCATGTGATTGTCTTCATGATAACACACATTGTCAATTAAGAATCAACGAAGAAAATGACCCTTACAACAACAAAATCCAGTTGAGAAAGATGTTGTTTTATTATTTCAATCTAAGACACCTGGCCCACTGGTCACTTCCTCCTGAGAGGGCCCCGCCCTGGTATAATATTGAACAATCTGTTATGGCCCCAATATCTCCATTGCAGTGTTTGTCCATCAAACTGGCTGGAGTTGCAAAATTACATCCAATAATTGCTTAGTCTAATCAATTGTACGTCGCTCTGGATAAGAGCTTCAGCCGAATGCCAAAAATGTAATGTAATGTTTCTGATCTGTTTTTTTGATTTTCTGTTTTTTTTGCCTGGTTTTGACTCTTTGTGTTTTTAAATTTCGATTTTGTACCTTCGCTTGACTGTCTTCTTGGTTTTTGAACTCTGCCTGATGACTCTCCTGATCACCCTTCATGTGTCTGTCTGCCTTGATTACGAACATTGCCTGTCCCTGTATTACGTTTTGGATCTGCCTCTTGTTTATAAAAATAAAAAAAACCCTGCCATTTTTCACGTTATCCCTGAGTCTGCGTTTGGTTCTCTCTGCCTGATTCCTGACAAGCAGCTTGCAGAGTACTTTTTTTTGGGATCAATGTTCCCAATCCCAGATCTTGTATTTCGGTTAGTGCCTGTAACCTGCACAATTAGGGAGGGATCTCAGCTCCTGAAGTCACTGGCTGGATCTGGACAGAGCTTCAGAGGATACTACATGGTCCAATACATTGGCTAATTCATATTTAGGTCATACGCAGCACAGGGAATTGGCACAAGAAAACCTCACTCCATACTCACCAAAAATGACTAAATCAAGTATGATTTTCAAAGCACAAAGCTTACAAATCTAGCCTCGAAAATATTTTGCATAGACCCACATCTCACTATTTAGTCTAACCTTCATGAGTCTTGTGTCCAGAGTGTAAACCTAGCAATCTGGAGGTCATATTTCTCTAGCTATTAATTTGTCAGTAGTTAACAAGTTTACTTACCGGACTTTGGGTAAGTGACGGCAAAAACGTCATCGTCATGAACCTGAAATTCTGCAGCATACTTCAGACTCTCAGCAGAATGGGTCACTTTCGGAACAATAAATCCACCGAAGAGTAAATATTTTTCACCCATGCCGAATGGTAGCCTAATAATGAATCAAAGAGAGTTCAATTTGGCAGACTAAGGGGCAGGTTAGGTCAAGACACACCTTAGTGAAAAACTACTGTCGCTACAACAAATAGCAAGTCATGTAAATTATTAGATTAAGACACCATAAAAATGGACTTTGCACGAATGGTCTAGAGCAGGAGTGTGAAACTCCAGTCCTGGTGGGCCACAGTGTCTGCTGGTATTTGTGGTTTCCTTTCAATTGCGTTCAGTTGAGAAATCCTTTCAAGAGAGCTTTTTAAAAACATACTCTTAATATATGTGAATAAAGCATACATGAAGGTAAATCTTCTTTACATTTTGTATTAAACAATCAGTTTTAATAGAAAAATAAGCTTTTCTGTTGGAGCCATTATTCCTAGAAGGAAACCTTTATGTTTTGTGTGTTACTTACCTTTGGCTGTGGAAAGGAAAAGAGCTTGATTAGTGTCATTTGATATGTTGTCTTTCAGTTGTTGAAGCCTAGCCCATAGTATATGGTAGTTTTCTCATGTTATGCCACCCACTGGTCAGGTGTGGCTACTGCACTTAGAGGTGTGCACCCCTTGGGTCAAGGGTTAAAAGTAAGATGGCTGCCACCAGTCAGTGTGACACATGTGAACAGTGAATGAAAGCATGGAAGCAGGCCTCTCGGCAAGATAAGGTTTTCAAGTGTTATACAAAGGCTACCGGAGCATAAATCAAGCATTATATTTTATTATATTTGACATCATTTAGAAGGCAGTTTAAAAGATTAGTTTAGTTTTGTGTATCAACTCATCTACCATCCATAACCCGGTGCTGACCACGCCTGAAGCAACAAATGGTGAGTTAAACAAACACATTGAAGCCCTGCCAAAACCTGCTTGTTGTAAATAAATGAAGATGAAAATTGAACTTAAAGTTGAAAGCAAACACTGGCAATGTCACAAACAATGGCACAAACATTTTCTGATCATTCATATGTTTCAATTAAAAGATATGCAGATGTTTTATATTTGGATAGATTTGGGGCACTTGCAGACATCTGGGTGCAGTTTTGGGAAACTGATGCGGAATTTGAATGCCTGTCGAGATCTTTCCCATATTTTGTACACAAGTACAAAAAAAGCTGGAGGGGTGGGAGTGAGACACCTTTTTTGTTTCCAGGATAAAACGTGCTGTATAATTTAATAAGCAAGGACACATAATATCATTTAGTTTCCACATGTCCTTTTGAAGTCTCCACATGCCCTTTTTGGAAAGCTGCCTAGAAAAAACAACGTATAATGCTAATTATTTGGTGATATTGTAATCAACTAGCACACTAGCCACAACCACAATCATCTGCATCCACTCAAAAACAGAAAATTCTTTCAGTGAGAAAAAAGAGCTTTCACTTCCACTGTGTTTGAGCTTCTGTAACTTTGTTTTATTAATATTTAGAGTAACTCTGACTCTTGGAAACAAGGGTTACTTTCAAAAGAGATCAGGATTATACCTGTTGTCAAAAGGGTTCATGAATAGTAACCATTTGTCATTTTCAAGTTGGTGTTAAGAAAAGGGGTAATTCTTAAGGGGTTAAGTGACTATTGGACTTGAATTTTTCCTTCCATTCTTCCACATATTTTAAATCGCAGTGACCGCTGAGTTTGTGGATTGTATATTCCACTAATTCACACTTTCTTCAAGAACCTTAGAACATTTCTCAGGGTCCCAAGTTTTATGATGAATGAGGAAGTCACACCAGAATGAAGATCATTCACTATTGAACTGCAGGCTTTATTTCTGGTACAGTGAGAGAAATATAAAACACTTTACAAGTTTGTAAGGAATTAAAAAGCTAAGAAAATCAGCCGCAGCTCAGGACAGTTTTAACTGTGGTGCCATGACAAGTGTCTGACAGACCTCAGCAGCAGCCAGGCCAGAGGGCTTAAAATGAGAGTTCAATAGAACTGAATGAGTAATTTGCAAAATGCAACTGTGGATATAATTATAGTGATTTCTACATGTACCTTTGATTGTGGGAGTGAAAATATATGAATCAACATTTGAACTAAGAAACGTAGAGAACTAAACATTACCAAACATAAGATGAATGATTGCCATATACTTCATTTGTGAGCACTGGTGTTTCACTAATGTTTTCTAACTTCTTTGTTTCTGAAATCTCAGCTGTGTGAGATGAGGAGCTCTATTAGTTCCTAAAGTTTTATTTTACTCTGTCACTCGTCATCCCAAGGAAATTTAAAACTGGTTCCTTCCATCTCTTTTTTTATAATGGCAGAGAACCTGGCTTCCTGTTCAGCATTGAAATGGTTTCTCCAGTCTCCTGTGGTTCCTGCAAGACCAACAAAAGAGAAACACTAGCACTGGTATATGGGGAAAGACAAGTAGCATGTTATTTTATTCAGTTTGTAATTATGACTGCGTTTGTCATTCATATGGGTCTGTGTGAGCTGATGGTCTGTGCCCACCTCCCTTTAATAAAACTAATACTAAGCTCTCCCTCAGTTCCCATGTCTGTCTTCCATACATCCGATGCCTTTCACAATTTGCGTACCAACCCTGTCTCTCATACCATCTACAGCTGAACAAGCCTTACATGCACAGCTTATACATCATGACTATACCTGGTCCCTCTATTGGCCCTCTGTCCATTATTGCTTGTCTGTACCTTTCCGCAAGAACAGAGACTTGCCGGTGTCCATGATGTCCTTCGGCACCAGGGAGTAGTTGGACATGATGTTGGTCTTCATGTTGTTAAACTGGCAGTGATCAACCACCTTCTCCAGGATGTCAGGACTCAGCTCTCGGCCCAGGAACTGAGCCATCCTAAGCACGGCTGCCCTCAGGTCCTGGAGGAAAACAGCTGTGGTCAGTCCTGGTCTAGCAGGCATAGCTCCTAAGTTGATTAATATATATATATATATATATATATATATATATATATGTATATATTTTTTTAATAACAATGTAGAACAGAACAATGCTTATCCAAAAACAGCAATATAAAGAATTAACCTGCAAAAAGAAAAGAAATGAATATGAATGACCAAACTCTGTTTGCTCTTAGGTACATTACATTACATTACAAGGCATTTAGCAGACGCTCTTATCCAGACTGACGTACAACGAAGTGCAGTTCAAACAGAGGAACAAGTGCGAAGAGGACGGTCCCTGGAGGACGGTACAGTTCCGAGTCCGAGCGCGATGAGTCTTCAGTCTGCGTTTGAAAGTGGTCAGAGACTCTGCTGTTCTGACATCCAAAGGAAGGTCATTCCACCACCATCCGGCCAGAACAGAAAGCACACGCACTGGCCCCACGGTCCAATCAAAATGGTCAAGGTATAAGTTACTTTTCATAGTGGCTGCTCTCACTAAATGACGTCATATTCTAGTTTACATGTACTAATATTAATAATCACATACGAAATATTCTTCAGTTACAATGTTTTTTGGAAAATGTTTATCTCACTGGCGGAACGTAGACTGCAGCTTCTCTCTGCACTCACTAACCTGCCGCTGATCTGAGCTGTAGAGTGATAGCAGGTGCAGGGAAGACTGCAGACCCACTGAGCAGTGTTGGTGACTTTCCCAAGGAAGTTGATTGGTAAGTCTGCTCAAAAGTTGCTAAGTTTGTCCCAAGGCTCCTTTTTGAAATAAAAAAATTCATAAAAATCACTAATGCTCTGAAAAATGTCTCCTCCTTTCCTTCTATCTCGAAGTATGGGACACACCCAAATTCTCCAATATGGCAACAATGCACAAAAAAGACAGCTGATGTTGCCAAGAGGGTGTAGCTCACCTGCATCATAGGTCATATAGAGGATTCTGCCTTCAATATCTGTGTTTCTCCAGCTTTTCACATGATCTGTCCACTTGCCATAAATGACTGCACAAACACAAACAGGAACTTTACTATGTTAACCAGAAGAATAGCAAGCTTCACCACAAATCTATGCATCCACCTGCCAACACTTATTCTCTGCCCACCACGGGTCCCCTCCCTCACCCTGTCTGGAGAGAAATTTGTCCAGGAACTGGTCAAAGGTTCCAGGATCATCAAGGTAGCTGGCCATCCCGTGGAAATGAAAGGATGAAACGGCAGTGTCTTTGGGGTTCCGGGTGACGTAGATCACCTAAAGAGTGTAACAGAAAAATGGGATGAGGGGCGTTACATGTAGCAACAATCCCCCCCTGGGATTTTGGGGCCCATAAAAATGTCTCACATTAGCCCATCGCCAACCGCAGGTCACACCATTATTGCACAATTATTGAGTATTGAGGGCTTCTATGACACAGGGCCCTTCATTTTCCAGCAAGGCTATCACACTTCAAATCAACATCCAGGCATGCTGAGGCGGATTAGATCAACCAAACTTCCTTCCACCCAACAGAATGACACAAACTAAATAGTAATAGCTACCTTGGCCTTGGAGGTGTAGAAAGAGGGGGGCATGAGGTGGTAGGGCCAGTGGGAGACCATAACTCGAGGAGGGGGCCGGTCGCCCAGAACCAGGGGAGCGCGGGGCCCCCCCAGCCAGGGAACTCGATCCCAGTTTGGGATGGTCTGTACTGGTGTCAGGTCCCCGCCATTTAGAATCAGGGGCAGAATCTCTTGCATCCATGTTGTGCCTGAGCAGAGAGACAGTTGTGATTATGGCTCATTGCCATGGAGCTCTCAATACAGTTTTTTTTTTACAATTGCCAACAAGCATTTTGTGATATCATGTTTCCTTTTTCAAAACTCTTCACACGGTTAGCACAACAGCAGTCTATGTGTACTGAACTGTGGATCCTTTTTCATTGATTTCACACAAAATGCATTAAATAATTCAAAATACATGAATTATTTTCTCACTCAAAGACAACCACCTGCAAAACTCTTCTTATCTACAACACTTTTTGTACATTAAATAGTTAAAATAGTGTTTTCAAAAACCTGAGTTAAAAACATTTCCGCTGGCAAGGAATTGGTATGGACCTCCTCGGACCATTAGAGTGCAGCACAAAAGGATATTACTTTGTATTTGTCATAGTAGACTATGTGACCCGGTATCCGGAGGCGGTCCCCTTCCACAATATATCTGCCAAGACTATTGCAGAGGCGTGGTTTTATTTTTTCTCCCGAAAAATCCTGAGATTCTCACCGATCAAGGCACCTCATTCATGTCACGGACACTGAAGGAGGTTTACTAATCTTTGGACATCAAGTCTATTAGTACCACCGTATACCACCATCAAACAGCGGTTCAATAAGAATGAAGACAATGATTTGCAAGTTTGTTTCCACTAATATCTGATATTGGGATAAATGACTTGACCCCCTGTTATTTGATGCAGCTACAAGAGATTCCCCAAGCTTCCACTGGGTTTTCCCCCTTTGAGTTACTGTATGGCCAAAAGGGCATTGTGGATCTGTTAACGGAAACTGGTCCAAGCCAAACTAAAAATGAATTTCAGTATGTATTGGACCTGTGAGTACAGCTGCAGGCTCAAATGGTAAATGGTTGGCATTTATATAGCGCCTTTATCCAAAGCACTGTACAATTGATGCTTCTCATTGACCCATTCATACACACACTCACACTCACACACCAACGGCAATTGGCTGCCATGCAAGGCACCGACCAGCTCGTCAGGAGCATTTGGGGGTCGGGTGTCTTGCACAGGGACACTTCGACACAGCCCGGGCAGGGGATCGAACCGGCAACCCTCTGACTGCCAGACGACTGCTCTTACTGCCTGAGCCATGTCGCCTCACAAGGCTCAAGGACGTCAGAGACGACAATACAACAGGGGAGCGCAATTACGAATATTCAAACCGGGAGACAAAGTTCTGGTATTACTCCCATCGTCCGCTTACAAATTATTCGGCAAGTGTCAAGGACCTTTTGAGGTTACACAGCGATTCGGGAGTGTAGACTATGAGGTTATTCATTCTGATAGGGGCGGGGCACGTCAGATCTACCATCTCAATTTGATAGAATTCTGGACCAACGCCAGAATTACCCAGTGGTATCTGTCCCTACAGCTGTTCCACGCTTGTGCCTAAATGTGTGCCCTTTCTCACAGTAGGCGTCTGAGACCGTGGAACTACGGACGAGAAAGCCGTTGTGAGAGAGAGCCGAGTCTGAAAGCCACATAGCTGACGAACGACAGGGCGGACACTACAAAGCGAAACTGCAGTCTGGTTTTGTCACTATTATTCTAGTTTGTTGTTTTGACCCCGAACCCAGGAGGGTGACGGGCGAAGACCCTTTTGTTTATTTATATTTCACCCTCTCTCTCTTGCTAATTATTTTCCTCATGGAAGTGAATGGTATATGACCATGGTCCACATGATGAGATGATCAGGCAAGACCGTTTTAAATGGACGCCTAGATCGGAGACTGCTTTCCGGATGCTTAAAGAGATGTTTGTCTCAGAACCCATTACCTTTCACGGTTGAGGGTGACGCCTCGGAGTTAGGAGCTGGGGCCATATTGCCACAGCGTTCTCCGGAGGAGGGAAAGGAGCACCCGTGCGCATATTTCTCTTGCGGCCTCTCCCCGGCCGAGATAAATTACGACGTGGGCGACTGAGAACTCCTGGTGTCATTGGCTGGAGGGCTCTGAGCACCCATTCAGGGTCTGGACGGACCATGAAGAACCTACATTACATTACATTATTGGCATTTGGCAGACGCTCTTATCCAGAGCGACGTACAACAAAGTGCATACCCATAACCAGGGCTAAGTGCACAGAAAGACCCTAGAGGGAAGTACAATTTCAATTTCAAAACCTGGAGTATATACAAGGGGCCAAGCATCACAACACTAGGCAGGTCCTTGTTTTTCTCCATTTCATACTTACCTCTCTCTCCCTCCTTTCTTCCGCGTTTGCCCAGTTATTTTGGATTGCTTTCAGTTGGCGCTGCCGAGAGATTATTTTCTCTTCCTCATTCTTTTTTTTTGGTTTGGCTTTTGGCACGACCGGGAATCAAACCCCGGTCCCCAGTGTGCAACGGCAGTCAACTGCAACCGCAAGTCCACTAGATCTTAGCTTGTTGTGCCACCACGACTCCCTTTCTTCCTTGTTCTTACGAGTTCGCCCAGTTTTAGCGGGTTGTTGCCGCTGCCGAGAGGTTATACTCTCTTTTTTCCTCCCCCGTTTCATTGGGGAGTTTTTATTTTGTCCCTTTGTTTTCGTTATTCAACAAGCTTTTAGTTTCCTGTCGAGTCGCTCCTGGGTTTCTACCCCGGCTGCTCCCCCTCTTACAGGTGGATGGCAAGAGAGATAAGATAAGATATGACAAAGACGGGAACTTGGCCAAAATGTGGTTTACTAGCATTTATCAATAAGTATTCTATACGTATATACAGTATGTGTGTGCTTTTTCCTACTATGGTTTTAGAATTGCTGTTTCATGTTATGTTTCATTTTGTGTATTTTGTGTTTCCATTTTGTGTTGGCATTTTGGAATTAGAGTACTACTGGATATGCAAACATATGGCAAAAATAAAGCATATTGAGGAATACTGCTGCATATTTTGGGCGACACCTTTAGCCAATGTTATGGTAGAATTGAGACTGATTTTTTATGAAGTGCATTCATATTGCGAGAATATTATTTTGTGGAAAAAAAACTGCCAAACGTCGGAAATCCGGCACCGTGCCTGAGAACTTTAAGCACTAGGCTACAAGTAATCACATGGATACATGCTTTTCATTCCTGACACATGTTCTAGCGGACAACTGAGGAGTTTACATTTTCAGAAGTCAGCACAAATTACAAATTAAAAAATCTCAGAATTTCTGTCAGGATCAACCACCAAAAAAGTGATATTCTCTAGCTCAATTTGCAAATGTTTGCACACAGGATTTCAAAACTGATACACTCAAGGTCAAAACCTAAGCTAGAAATACGATATGGAAATGCATTCAAAACCATTAAAAAGTTTTCATGATAGTTAAAGTGCTGATAGAACTTGCTGCAGATTGTGCTTCTGCTTGTGAATTGGTTATTGAATAGAGCAATCACACCTGATTCAGTTACACACCTACCCAGCTATTGAGGGAATTCAAATTTCATCTTTGGAATGATTTTCTTCAAGATGGACCCAGGACAAAATACAAAAGTGGGTGAAAGAGGAAGACAAATTTCTGGATGATGGAGGGGGAGAGGGAGATGAGTATGAATGTTCAGTGCCATTCAACATAGAGGGCGGATGCCGGATGTCATATACAACGGATCCATTGTATCAATTTGTCAGTTTGCTTTCCAGCCGTGCCAATATCAAGTAAATTGATATTTTACTTTGTAAAGTAAAATGATTGAGTTTAAAGTGTCCTTTGATATGGAAAGGAGCAGGAACGAAAACATTTTAGGCAACATCCTCGGTTCGAAATACCAGCAAGACCACCAAACCCCGGCAAAGCAAATTATGAATCATAAGGACACAGTTATTTCAATACCTGCACGTTATCTGGCCGATAAACGTCTACAACAAAACAAATGATTTGTGTGTGTCAGTGTCGTCTGGTGTAACGTAAACTAGCAAGCTAGCTAACGTTAATGCAGTCGGGATACATTATTGGAATAGCGTTGCTTAGCTAAGGTTAGTGCAATGGGGATACATTATTCCTACTAACGTTAGTATCGTTGCTTCGATAGTGGAGTGGGGATACATTATTGCTAGCAAACGTTCACAATACCATTGCTTAGCAACCGATAAACTACTGTTCAGCGGAATAATATATTTACATAGTTCCATTAAAAGTACATTAATTTAAATTTTGTCTAGTCTTTCTTTAGTGGAATTTTGAAAGATATATGTGGTAACCGTTGTATCGTTATGGAAGCGTTATGGAACTCGAACCTGTGGGAAATTGTGGATATTGGCTG
Organism: Conger conger; assembly: GCF_963514075.1. Lineage (NCBI taxonomy): Eukaryota > Metazoa > Chordata > Actinopteri > Anguilliformes > Congridae > Conger > Conger conger. The sequence continues at coordinate 83,364,726 of NC_083760.1, read as the reverse complement.
AGCTAGGGGGTGTAACGGCTTCGCGTCGTGCCTAACCACCCCGCTAGCTGTGCCAATATCCACCACATACCACGGGTTCTCCTTCCATAACGCCTAAGCAAACCAGCAGATGGTTGCCTGGGATATATAAGGTATTCTTTCCCCAGTGTATACCCAGAGAGGACATATGGTGTGATGTTGACAAGAACATGTGGCCAAATAAAGTAGACCAGGTAGACAACAACCAGCATTACTGTACCTTTTTTTCACTGTACGTTATATTCATGTTTGCCAATAATACCTATACTGCAGCATTTCAATGACTTGTCCCACATGTTTTTACAGTGGTACATTCCATACAGTAATCCAGGGGCGTCACCAAGGTTTGAATACATTTGGGGCTGAGCCAAAATTATTTGGGGCTGAGCTGGAAAGATGTGTTCCATGCATTTGACCTTCACAGGTGAAATTACAGTAATGTTTACCAGTATGTATAAATATAATAAACTAGGAGCCTGATGACAGTAGATTGGATTGAAAGACTTATTTGTAAAACCATTTAAACCATTTAAGCATTTAACCATTTAAACACCATTTTCTCCAAATTATGTCACCAACTCCCAAAGTATCATTCTATCCTTCTAACTGATGTAATCTATGCATACATCAAATAATAACATGTAAACAGTTAATTTTACACTTTTCTCATATTCATGAACAAACTTATAAATTGTGTTATTTGTAAGAATTTAAGGAATGTTTCTAAATGAATTAATGACAGGTTTGTTTTTGCCAGATTTTAAGGAGGGGAAATATTTTGGGAAGTCTGCATAATGCAATGGGTGCATACACAGCCACTTAGTGGGTGGACAAAAACAATGTTTTAAGCTTATGCCTACAGTCAGCGCAATAAAGCGTGTATTTAACCTACCAGACAAGCCACTGCGAAGATATCCTCATCTTGAACTTCAAACGCCATACTGAAGTTGATACTATCTTCAGAATATGCACATTTAGTAACAGTAATACTAAGTAGTCGCCATAGTAAGCTTTGCTCAGGATTTTTCCCCTGGATGTGTGGCCTTCCTGAATCTGCTTATAGCTGAGACGTGTTTTTTCAGTTTAGCAGACAAACTCATCTATGTGCTTTTGGTTACAACTTGCGCAAAGAAGGCGCAGATCATAGTAGGCTACGTCTCTATTGCCCACGATTTTAATGGAATATTTAATGGATATAAGATAGCCTAAGCACTTCTAAGATAACCATATAACTTGTGAACTGATGATTGCTGCTTTGATAGATAGCCATTACGATCGCAATGAGTCCTAAGTCCTTACCTAACTATTTCGTTTACGACGCGTCTTTCTTCCCGATTCAATCCTTGTAGGCTACTGAATTCTAGCAAAACCATCTAGAATCATAATTTCACAGGTTGACGCAAGATTCCAGAAGTCGAACGGCAGAATAATTGTGGCAAGTTCTCCAATACGTTTGGTACAACCTACCTGCTGATTTTTTTTTATAAAACTACAGGACAGTGTAGGCTACCTAAGATAATTGAGGCCTTTTTAAAGGTGAAGGGTTGTTTTTAACTAGGCATATTCACTGTTCTTTATACTAAATGTTTCGAAATGTACAAACTTCATTATTTTTGAAATAATTTTCGCTTAACAATTTTTTTCAACATGTGCTTAAGACTTTGCCGACGTCTACAGTCAACGCAATAAATCGTGTATTTAACCTACCAGACTTAGGATAAGTGACTGCAAAGATATCATCATCTTGAACTTCAAACGCCATACTGAACTGGATACTCTCTTCAGACAGTGCCACTTTTGGTAACAGTAATCCATGATGACAAAGGTACTTTTTGCGATGGTCAGTAGTCGCCATAGTAAGCTTTGCTCCGGAATGCCCACTGCCCAATTTTTCCTGGATGTGTGGTCGTCCTGAATCTGCTTACAGCTGAGACTTGCTTTTTGTTTTAGAGGTGTAGCCGACAGAAAGAATCGTGATGCAGGAACATGGGAGGAGAGGCAATTTGATGATTGTGCGTACCGATTAGGCTGGCCCAGGCATGGGCAAACTACGGCCCGCGGGCCATATATGGCTTTTTAATCCGGCCCGCCGAACTTTGTATTACTCTCTACTTCACTTTTTCGCTTTGCCCTTTGAGCCCTTCTGTAAAAATGAGCGGACCAAAGAAAACAAAAATGGACAGTGAGTGCCGAGTGTTTAATAAGGACAACAAAAGTCCGATCAACGGCTGTATGTCTGATATGCCAAAAACCTGTTGCGGTTTTCAAAGAATACAATATCAGCCGTCACTTTGCCACGAAGCATGCTAACTACCCTAGAAAGCAGTCAACGCAAGAACGGGCGGCTACTGCTCAGAGGTTGACGGCTAATTTACAGACTCAGCAAATTCATTCATTCAAATGAGCAAAGGCTAGCAAGCCTGTCTCCGAAGGTTTTTGAAAGAATGCATGGTAGAGACAGCAGATCTGTTGTGTTGTGGTAAATTTATTATTTTTCATATTCATGTCTGGTTTTCTGTTTACATTCATTCGTCTTTGCACTCGTCTTCCCCTGTGATGTCTGTGTCTTTATGTTGTTCTGAGCCCGAGACACTTCCCTGTCTTTGTGATTCACTATTTGGGTGTTTCGGAATTTTCTGGTTTCCCACGATTCCTTCTCAGTCTTGCTTTTTCTTATCCTGCTTTTCGAGTCCTGAGCCTTTATATTCCTTTACCCCAGTTCTAGCCTCCTTGCTCCCGAGCCCTTGCCCTTGTGATATTCTGTCCTGTTTGTTTTTGTTTTCTGGATTCTCATTTTTGACCCCTGCCTGCTTCTCTGGACTCTTCTCTTGTTTTGTGGATCTCTGTTATTTGGATTGACCAGTTATTGACCAGTTTTTGAACTCTGGCTGTTTTTTTATTGCGCTTTGTCTGCACCTTATCCTCCTGCTATTAAACCTGCCACTTTTCAACATCCTAGTGTCTGCTATAGGTTCCTCTGCCCCCCCCCCCCCCCCGGTGTGATACGATTATCACTGCTTCATCACTTTGTGGTGGCACGATCAGGGATCGATACCCCACTGGAGTGGAACGGTGAGGACGCCGACGTCAGGAGCTGGGTAAAGTAATTGACGGCGAATATTTCCCTATGTCCGATAAATAGAGCCGCACCTTGGAGAGAGCCGGGAGGAAGAGTCAGCACCACGGCCAGCACCACCGGGGCGAGGCGCGTGCGGAATGCACCCCTCTAACCAATTTTGAGTGAACAGGCACAGCTGAGCTGAATGAGAGACAAAAAGCCGGGCTGGAGAACAGAGCGGGGCTGACGATGGAGGCGGGAGCTGTGCAGCCCGTGCTTGACTAAAGAGTGCAGCCTGAAGCCGAGCGAGCCACCACTTGGAAAACGGGGTGGAATTCCGGGAGAAACCCCGCGACCGAAACTTAACTCGGAGACTCACGTGAGCGTATCTCTCCGGCTGTAAAACCAGCTAATCTATCCCGCTCTAAATCCTAGACAGCATCCCCTAAAGACGGCGGACAAGCGGACTACCGAGGCCGGGGAGACACGGAGGCCAGGAGCGGCCCAGCCACGGACAAAGACGGACGAACGCTGTCACGTGGATGCCGGTTCTTTTTTTGGTCTTTTTCGGTGTTCCTAATTTTTATTTTTATTTTTTGAAAGGAACCAGATTTTTTGTTCTGGACAATTGAAATGTGTCTGAAAGACACTAAGAACAATAAAATAATTTTTGTTCACACCTTTTGCTCTCTCTCTCTCTCTCTCTCAACCAGCGGGTCACCACATATGGTGGAGAATGTGGGCACTGTGAACCCCGCTACAGAGAGAGCCCGACGTGAGTGAATCCAGCAACCCACCCCCAACCATGGAGGAGGCCCTAACCGCCCTGCTGCGCTCCCAAGGCGCCCTGCAGAAGGCCATGGCTGAACTGTGCCAGAAAACGGCACCCCACAGAGCTCCGAAGGATGTGCTCCTCAAACAGACGGCGGATGACGAGGTTCAGGCGTATCTCGAGACGTTTGAGCGGACGGCGAAATGGCCCCAATATGCCTGGGGCTCCATCCTGGCGCCATTCCTTAGTGGTGAGGTCCAGAAAGCCTACAGAGGCCTACCCCCCACTGAAGCTCATGACTACCCCACCCTGAAGACCACGATCCTAGCCCAGTATGGCTACAGCCTGCCAGCCCGGGCCCAGCGGTTCCAGCAGTGGACCTACGACCCCACGCTCCCTGCACGTGCCCAGGTGACGGCTGACCAAGAGCTGGTTGGTGGAGGGTGACCCCTACTCGACCGGGTAGTGTTAGACCACTGCGTCCGGACCCTACCCACGGGAATGAAAAAGTATGTGGCCCAACAGGGGCCCCGGACCATTGATTCCCTGATCACTCTTCTAGAAAACCACCAGGTGGCGCAGGAGATGATCCGACCAGCTAGAACCAGCCGACCCTGCCACTACCTCACCACGTGCTGGGCCCACAATGGCACGGCCGCCCCAAGACTGCCCATCCGGATCGGGGGCCAAGACGCTGAGGCCCTACTGGACTCCGGGAGCGGCATTACCCTGGTGAGGTCTGCCCTAGCTGGAGAGAGATGGGGTGCAACAATCGCCGTCACATGCATCCATGGTGATGTGCGACACTACCCCACCACCGAGGTAACCATCACCACCCCTAGGGGGCAATTCACCGGGAAGGTGGGCGTGGTGGAAGATTTACCCGTGGCTGTGCTGTTGGGACTGTCCCCTGTTCCTCAAGTACTGGAGTGAGGGGCCGACCCTGGAGAGGTCAACTGCCACCCCCCGACCCCGCCGTCAGGGCCACCGGGAACCGCACCCGGTTTGGGCAGCCCCTTCCGGGGAGAGTGATGGAGAGGAGACCCCACCCCAAGCAGGGGGAAGACGGACGGTGCGACCGTCCACGGGGACCACGGATACAGCCCCAGAGGGGCCAAGCCCACCGCAACCCCTGGTGGCCGAGAGTGGTAACACCGGGGACTTTTCCAGCCAGGGTCAGAAAGGGCCCCAACCGATTTTGGCTCCGCCCAGCTGCAAGACCCCCTCCTCGCCCAGGCCTGGAAAACCGTGGCCTGCATTGAGGGTGTCCCACAAGGTGGGGTGAGTAGGCTGGCATTACCTTATTTTAAAGAGCAAAATGGCTTCCTCTATAGGGTCTGTAAAATTAATGACGAACTAGTGGACCAGCTCCTTGTACCCCGGACTCACACCTCCAAGGTGCTGTATCTCGCACACACCCACCTGTTGGGGGCGCACCTGGGGCATGAGAAGACGCTGGAATGGATCCTGACCCGATTTTACTGGCCAGGAATCAAGAGAGCCGTGGAGGACTACTACCGACTGTGTGCCAACTCCACAGCCCAAGGGTGACGAATCGTAACCCCCTTATACCCCTCCCCATTATAGACGTGCCATTTCGCCGGATAGCCATGGACATAGTTGGACCCCTACCCAAGTCTAGCCGGGGCCACCGCTACATCCTGGTGATAGTGGACTACGCCACCCACTACCCTGAGGCTGTGCCACTACGGGCCGCGACCGGGATAAGCGTAGCGAAGGATCTTTTCCAACTGTTCAGCCGGGTAGGTATTGCCAAAGAGGTCCTGACCAACCAGGGTTCCTGCTTTATGTCTGGGGTGATGAAGGAGATGTGCCGCCTACTCCAGGTCAAGCAGCTGAGGACGTCTGTCTACCACCCCCAGACGGACGGGCTGGTCGAACGTTTTAAAAAGACCCTGAAGGCTATGATGAGGAAGATGATCACCATGGATGGTAAGGACTGGGACCACTTACTTACTACCATACCTAATGTTCTCCATTCGTGAGGTCCCCCAGGCATCCACGGGGTACGCCCCCTTCGAGCTGCTCTACGGGAGGCAGCCACGAGGACTCCTGGACCTCGCGAAGGAAGCCTGGGAGCAGCAGCCATCCCGACAGCGCTCCCTGGTGGAGCATGTGGAGGCCATGGACCAACGAATGGCAAAAATCTGGCCAATGGTCCGGGAGCACATGAGTCAGGCCCAGGCAGAGCAGTCCCGGCTGTATAACTGGAATGCCCAGGTTTGTGAGTTCCAACCCGGGGACAAGGTAATGGTCCTGATCCCCACGAGTGACTGCAAATTCCTGGCAAAATGGCATGGCCCCTATGAGGTGGTGGCCAAAGCCGGCCCAGTAAACTACACTGTAAGACAGGTGGGGAGGAGACATACCCTCCAACGGTATCATATTAACCTCTTAAAGAAATGGCACGAACCCGTGCACGACTCTGCTCCCCTCTGTCTAGCAGCAGATGCCGCCACCGGAACCCCAGAAGTGACCACCGGGGATCTATTGACTGACCGACAGTGCCAAGACCTCCGGGAGATGGTAAGCCGACACCGTGACGTGTTCTCCCACCTCCCGGGCCGGACCACGTCGGTCCAGCATGACGTCGTCACGGAGCCCGGGCAGAAAGTTCGGCTGCGGCCCTACTGGATCCTGGAGGCTAGGAGGCAGGCCATCCGGGAGGAGGATGCTGGAACTGGGGGTGATCGAGGAGTCCCAGAGCGCCTGGTCTAGCCTGGTCGTACTAGTGCCAAAACCAGACGGAAGTTGGCGCTTCTGTAATGACTTCCGCCGTCTCAACGAAATCTCGAAATATGACGCCTACCCCATGCCCCGAGTAGACAAGCTGATTGAGCGGCTGGGGCCGGCCCGCTACATCAGTACCCTGGACCTCACCCGGGGGTACTGGCAGGTCCCCCTCACCCCCCAGGCGAGGGAGAAGACGGCCTTCGCCACTCCTGACGGCCTGTTCCAGTACCGGGTCCATGGAGCCCCCGCCACCTTCCAACGGCTGATGGACAAGATACTGAGGCCACACAGGGGGTATGCCGCCGCCTACCTAGATGACATTGTGATTCACAGTGCCAATTGGGAGAGCCACCTGAGGAGGCTGGAGGCCGTGCTGGGGGCGCTACGGGAGGCTAAGCGCAAACCCTGCTAAGTGTTGCCTGGGCCTCGAGGAGGCTGACTACCTGGGCCACACAGTGGGACGAGGATGTGTGCGACCCCAGAGCCAGAAGGTGGATGGGATCACACTCTAGCCCCGACCCACTACAAAAAGGCAAGTCCGCACGTTCCTGGGGTTAGTGGGGTACTACCGCCAGTTTATCCCGGACTTTGCAACCAGAGCGGCCCCCCTACACGACCTAACCAAGAAAGACCGAACCCACACCGTGAAGTGGTCTGAGGACGCAGACCGAGCCTTCCGGGACCTGAGAGCCGCCCTGGGGCACGAACTCGTACTAACCACCCCTAATTTTTCACAGCAATTTGGGTTGCAGACGGACACCTCAGAGACAGGACTGGGAGCGGTCCTGTCGCAAATCCAAGACGCCACAGAGCACACCATCACCTACATCAGCCGAAAACACAGAAGTCACAAGAAGAACTACAGCACAGTGGAGAAGGAGTGCCTGGCCATCACATGGGCAGTGGGAAAACTAAAATATTACCTCCTAGGACGAGAGTTTATCCTCGTAACAGACCACGCGCCCCTAAAATGGATGTACCGGTGTAAAGACACTAACGCCCGGGTGACCCGTTGGTTCCTGGAAATGCAGAATTTTTTATTTAGGGAGGAGCACAGAGCGGGAAGGCTCCAGGGTAACGTGGACGCCCTGTCCCGGATGAACGAGTGCCACTCCCGCCGAGGGCTTGGAGCTGAGGGGGAGGAGATGTGGTGGCCCGATCAGGGATCGATACCCCACTGGAGTGGAACGGCGAGGATGCCGACGTCAGGAGCTGGGTAAAGTAATTGACGGCGAATATTTCCCTATGTCTGATTTAAATAGAGCCGCACCTTGGAGAGAGCCGGGAGGAAGAGTCAGCACCACGGCCAGCACCACCGAGGCGCGTGTGGAATGCAAACCTCTAACCAATTTTGAGTGAACAGGCACAGCTGAGCTGAATGAGAGAGGATAGCAGCACATGACAAAAAGCCGGGCTGGAGAACAGAGCAGGGCTTGCGACGGAGGCGGAGAGCTGTGCAGCCCGTGCTTGACTAAAAAGTGCAGCCTAAAGCCGAGCGAGCCACCACTTGGAATTCCGGGAGAAACCCTGCGACCAAAACTCGGAGACTCACGTGAGCGTATCTCTCCGGCTGTAAAACCAGCTAACCTATCCCGCTCTAAATCCTAGACAGAATCCCCTAAGGAGGGCGGAGAAGCGGACTACCGAGGCCGGGGAGACACGGAGGCCAGGAGCGGCCCAGCCACAGACAAAGACGGACGAACGCTGTCACGTGGATGCTGATTCCTTTTTTGGTCTTTTCCTTTTTTCGGTGTTCCTAATTTTTGGGCCGTTGATTTTAATTTTTTGAAAGGAACCAAAATTTTTGTTCTGGACAATTGAAATGTGTCTGAAAGAATAATAATAAATAATAATTTTTGTTCACACCTTTTGCTCTCTCTCTCTCTCTCTCTCTCTCTCAACCAGCGGGTCACCACAATTTATAAACTGTTCAATAGATTATCACTGCTTCATCACTTATAAACTGTTCAATAGATTATCACTGCTGCATCACTGATAAACTATGGGAATTATCTTTGTGAGTACCTGCATATGTTTCACTATAGTGTTGTTTATTCTTTCCTGAACTACAGGTTTTTATTTTTGTTACATGGGGATGTGGGAAACAGACTTGAGGTTAGACTTCACAACAGATATCCCACCCATGTTCAAGTCATTTCCGGGAGATCACCTACAAGATGGGAATAATACATTTCATAAGACACATTTACAATTCTTGATTTTGGGCTACAAACTATGACATAACCCTTTTTTTCAACATTGTTTCAATATTATGCATTTATGAGAACTGCAGGGTGGAGCAATAAATGTATCAATTTGATCTGGAGGGCCAGCTTGTTGGCCGATTGCATAGCTCAGAACTGGAAGAGTTCCAGGAACACCACAGTATGTCCATTAGGGAGTTAGTCTGCATGCCACAGCCAGGAGAGGGCAGACTTCAGTCTAGGCAGGAGGGATGTTATGACCTTTTTTGACCCAGTGTGTCAGTCAGCCTACAAGAGGGCAATTGTTTTTGGATCTGGTTGTAGGGAATGATTCAGACAGAATTAGCAGGATAGAGGTAATGGAACCACTTGGGACAAGTAACCATTCCACAATACGTTTTGGTGTATTTTGTGCTTTAAAAAGATGCGATCAAATTTAAGTAATCTAGACTGAGTACAAATTATTGATTGCAGGACTGTGAATGAAAAGTGGAGCAGGTTCAAAAGGGTTATACTTGACGCACAGTGTAAATTCATTCCTAAGGAGCAGAAAAGGGAGTTGAAAAATCTCCACAGTGGATGAATACAGCTATACACAAGAGTTTGTGAAAAAATAATAAACTGTATAAGATATATAAAAAGGACAGCAATGAGAGTAATAAAGATGAATATTGTAATATGCGTGCTAAGGTTAAAAAAGGTTAGCCAAAAGGCTATTTGAAAAGCAAATTTCAGATAATGCAAAAGAGATAAGGGATAATGAGTTACTGGATAAATGACGTAAACTAAAGACAAATATGGCAGCAGGCCCTGGTGGCATATTGCCAAGGGTACTCAGGATAATTTTTAAACCACTAGCAAGAATATTTAGACAGCAGTGCAATGCATACCCACGAACAGGCCAGCAGCAGACATTACATTTTTTACAGCAATAACACGGCAGCAAATTACATACGAAATACATGTAGATGTATGCAAAACATAAGACACATTAAATACATACAGTGGTGTGAAAAAGTGTTTGCCCCCTTCCTGATTTCTTATTTTTTTGCATGTTTGTCACACTTAAATGTTTCAGATCATCAAACTAATTTAAATATTAGTCAGACAACACAAGTAAACACAAAATGCAGTTTTTAAATGAAGGTTTTTATTATTAAGGGAGAAAAAAAATCCAAACCTACATGGCCCTGTGTGAAAAAGTGATTGCCCCCTAAACCCAATAACTGGTTGGGCCACCCTTAGCAGCAACAACTGCAATCAAGCATTTGCTTGAACTTGCAATGAGTCTCTTACAGCGCTGTGGAGGAATTTTGGCCCACTCATCTTTGCAGGATTGTTGTAATTCAGCCACATTGGAGGGTTTTCGAGCATGAACCGCCTTTTTAAGGTCATGCCACAGCATCTCAATAGGATTCAGGTCAGGACTTTGACTAGGCCACTCCAAATTCTTCATTTTGTTTTTCTTCAGCCATTCAGAGGTGGACTTGCTGGTGTGTTTTGGATCATTGTCCTGCTGCAGAACCCAAGTTCGTCTCAGCTTGAGGTCACGAACAGATGGCCGGACATTCTCCTTCAGGATTTTTTGGTAGACAGCAGATTTCATGGTTCCATTTATCACAGCAAGTCTTCCAGGTCCTGAAGCAGCAAAACAGCCCCAGACCATCACACTACCACCACCATATTTTACTGTTGGTATGATGTTCTTTTTCTGAAATGCGGTGTTACTTTTACGCCAGATGTAATGGGACACACACTTTCCAAAAAGTTCAACTTTTGTCTCGTCAGACCACAGAGTATTTTCCCAAAAGTCTTGGGGAACATCAAGATGTTTTCTGGCAAAATTGAGACAAGCCTTAATGTTCTTTTTGCTCAGCAGTGGTTTTCGTCTTGGAACTCTGCCACGCAGGCCATTTTTGCCCAGTCTCTTTCTTATGGTGGAGTCATGAACACTGACCTTAACTGAGGCAAGTGAGGCCTGCAGTTCTTTGGATGTTGTTGTGGGGTCTTTTGTGACCTCTTGGATGAGTCGTCGCTGCGCTCTTGGGGGTAATTTTGGTCGGCCGGCCACTCCTGGGAAGGTTCACCACTGTTCCATGTTTTCGCCATTTGTGGATAATGGCTCTCACTGTGGTTCGCTGGAGTCCCAAGGCTTTATTACCTTTTCCAGACTGATAGCTCTCAATTACTTTCTTTCTCATTTGTTCCTGAATTTCTTTAGATCTCGGCATGATGTCTAGCTTTTGAGGATCATTTGGTCTACTTCACTTTGTCAGGCAGGTCCTATTTAAGTGATTTCTTGATTGAGAACAGGTGTGGCAGTAATCAGGCCTGGGTGTGGCTAGAGAAATTGAACTCAGGTTTGATAAACCACAGTTAAGTTATGTTTTAACAGGGGGGGAAATCACTTTTTCACACAGGGCTATGTAGGTTTGGATTTGTTTTCTCCCTTAATAATAAAAACCTTCATTTAAAAACTGCATTTTGTGTTTACTTGTGTTGTCTTTGACTAATATTAAAATTTGTTTGATCTGAAACATTTAAGTGTGACAAACATGCAAAAAAATAAGAAATCAGGAAGGGGGCAAACACTTTTTCACATCACTGTATACGATAATATGTACAGGTAATACTCTTGGAAAAGGAAATCTGGACGAAAAGGTTTAAACAACCATAACTATTTGCTTATTTGCCACAGTGAAAAGATATAACAGAAAAAAAAGAAAAGGTAGAGCTGGGGAGATGGTGGGTGTTCTAAAGTGAACTCAGCAGCGAAAGGCAATGGCAGGTGGACTGCTTAAAAAGGACCTCCTTCATTCAGAGAGCAATGTGGTTGGAGTTGGTGAATTAGCTTGGTGTCAGCTGATGCTGAGAAGTGGGTGGACTACCGTGGCCTGCCTGAACTAACACTTTGCTTAATTTAATGTTCAACCATCAGAATGTTAACACAAAGCTAAAAAAGCAGCTACAGCTCAGCACAGTTCTAACTGGTTTTTACATGCTTATGCGATTTCTACATGCTTATATTCACTTGTGTTTATGGGAGCAACATGTGGGTGAACTTGGACTAAACAGTGAGAAAATCGGCTAAAGTAAAAATGATAGAAAAAAGGCTGTGGATGAGATTCTTGAAAAGTTGAGACGATGTATCATCCAAATTACTGTAAAAACGAGAAATAGAAGGAAGAGTGAAAATATCTTGAGGAAGCCTTTTTTGTATTTGCATATTGCATAGGAATATTGTAACAACAGGAAGCAAGAATTGATGCCATGGGGCTTTAATCACCGCAGTGAATGTGGCTTCCTTTCCTGCGCTGTGAGGGTCCTCCAGTCACCCCAATAAATAAAAAAAAAGAAATAAAAATACAAAAAAAAAATTCCCTGAATTTGGTGACCTGTTACCCCAGTCTGAGGTTGCATGCACTCTGGAGCAAAGGCCTCTCAGTATTTGGCTGGATTCATTTTTCCCTCTTATGTAAATGAGAATTTCAGTTTTTGATTTTTAATACATTTACATTTAATCAAATACATTTAATTTGCACATTAGCAATGTTGTATAAAATCAGCATTACATCCCCTTAAGAACATTGCCTACTTGTTACTTTTAGAATGGTTTTAAATGTCCTCCTCAAAGGACCTAAGGGAGCAGAATCTGATGCAAGTCTCAAAAAGAAACGTAAAACATACTTTAACATTGCTTTTACCTAGTGTATTAACACGTAACCTGAACACCACTTGAGCCAATCAATTGAGGAATGGGAATGTTATACATACAGTGCACCATTTTAACTATATTCTCCATTCTTCACATATTTAAAATTGCAGTGAGCACATTTGACCGTGACCACACTTGTGCACTACGACGGGAATTTCACAACTTAATTTTCATGTTCCTCGCCAACTGCTCGAGTGCTGGTTTGCATATTTCCTTTCGAATTCGGTGACCTCTGCTGGCCAACTACTTAATTACAGGGTGAATATGAACGTGCAGTACAACTGGAACCAATAATTTGGTAAATGTTTCAAGTGTCAGAACATGGACATTTTTTACTGTATATCCCAGTGGCCTTTATTAAAAAAAGAATATCATGTATTAACTATTCAATGAAATAACTTGTGGCAGGCTAATTAATTCGGTGTTATTTCCTGATATGCCAAGAGTGCTGCTGGGAAATATGTTTCCTGTTTTCCAATGTGAACTCTCTTGCAAAAAAGTGGGTTGCAGAAAAGAAAGGATAAAAAGGACCAGGAGGAAAAGGTAGCAGAACTACCTAAACTGGACAGCTTTTTGGGCAAATAATCGCTGAACTGCTACCCTGTTCCCAGTAGCAGTTTCCCATCGCAATCATTGAACCCGACGGCGACGAGAAGACAAAATATTGATAAATGTTAGTGGCCAGCTTCATGTCTTTTTGTTTTGGTAAAGCCCCCCCCTTCTGGAAAAGTGTGCATAAGAGACCTACTATGTCTGATAGCTGCGTGAAGTTGGCAAATGTTGCTGGCCACAATTGGAGACGTCTGGTTCGCATTTATCAAAATAAAAGTTCGGTGAATAAAATTATTTATGAACTGTCATTTTGTCAATTTTAATTGTTAAATTATTGGTTGGATATGATTGTGATGTATTCGCAGAGAATATAAAATTGTGCACAAATTTCAATAAAAACTGTTTGCCACCTGTTGTTGCTGTCTGTCAGGTGTGGTATGGGCATGCATTGCCATAGACTGTCAGTTGCCACCCAACTCATTTGCATAGCTCATAACTCAAAAACTATGAATTGTTTCAAAATGAAAGGGGGTATACATTTGTTAGCTGGACCCTTATCTTTAATATTAAACAGTCCTTTCTGTGAAATCCTGTTCCGAGCAATTGTTGCTGTGTTTCTAGTGTGGGGAGGCCATACGTTGCTATTGACTGTCAGTTGCCACCCAGCTCATTTGCATAGCTCATAACTCAAAAAGTAGAAATTGTTTCAAAATGAAAGGGGGTATACATTTGTTAGCTGGACCCTTATCTTTAATATTAAACAGTCCTTTCTGTGAAATCCTGTTCCGAGCAATTGTTGCTGTGTTTCTAGTGTGGGGAGGCCATACGTTGCTATTGACTGTCAGTTGCCACCCAGCTCATTTGCATAGCTCATAACTCAAAAACTAGAAATTGTTTCAAAATGAAAGGGGGTATACATTTGTTAGCTGGACCCATATCTTTAATATGAAACAGTCCTTTCTGCAAAATCCTGTTCCGAGCAATTGTTGCTGTGTTTCTAGTGTGGGGAGGCCATGCATTGCCATAGACTGTCAGTTGCCACCCAACTCATTTGCATAGCTCATAACTCAAAAACTATGAATTGTTTCAAAATGAAAGGGGGTATACATTTGTTAGCTGGACCCTTATCTTTAATATTAAACAGTCCTTTCTGTGAAATCCTGTTCCGAGCAATTGTAGCTGTGTTTCTAGTGTGGGGAGGCCATACATTGCCATAGACTGTCAGTTGCCACCCAACTCATTTGCATAGCTCATAACTCAAAAACTATGAATTGGTTCAAAATGAAAGGGAATATACATTTGTTAGCTGGACCCCTATCTTTAATATTCTACAGTCCTTTCTGCAAAATCCTGTTCCGAGCAATTGTTGCTGTGTTTCTAGTGTGGGGAGGCCATACATTGCTATTGACTGTCAGTTGCCACCCAACTCATTTGCATAGCTCATAACTCAAAAACTATAAATATTTTCGAAATGAAAGGGGGTATACATTTGTTAGCTGGACCCATATCTTTAATATGAAACAGTCGTTTCTGCAAAATCCTGTTCCGAGCAATTGTTGCTGTGTTTCTAGTGTGGAGTGGCCATATGTTGCCATAGACTGTCAAATGCCACCCAGCTCATTTGCATAGCTCATAACTCAAAAACTATGAATTGTTTCAAAATGAAAGGGGGTATACATTTGTTAGCTGGACCCATATCTTTAATATTCTACAGTCCTTTCTGCAAAATCCTGTTCCGAGCAATTGTTGCTGTGTTTCTAGTGTGGGGAGGCCATACATTGCTATTGACTGTCAATTGCCACCCAGCTCATTTGCATAGCTCATAACTCAAAAACTATGAATTGTTTCAAAATGAAAGGGGGTATACATTTGTTAGTTGGACCCATATCTTTAATATTCTACAGTCCTTTCTGCAAAATCCTGTTCCGAGCAATTGTTGCTGTGTTTCTAGTGTGGGGAGGCCATACATTGCCATAGACTGTCAGTTGCCACCCAACTCATTTGCATAGCTCATAACTCAAAAACTATGAATAGTTTCAAAATGAAAGGGGGTATACATTTGTTAGCTGGACCCATATCTTTAATATGAAACAGTCCTTTCTGCAAAATCCTGTTCCGAGCAATTGTTGCTGTGTTTCTAGTGTGGGGAGGCCATACGTTGCCATAGACTGTCAATTCACAAGCAGCTCATTTGCATAGCTGATAACTCAAAAACTATGAATTGTTTCAAAATGAAAGGGGGTATACATTTGTTTGCTGGACCCATATCTTTAATATTCTACAGTCCTTTCTGTGAAATCCTGTTCCGAGCAATTGTTGCTGTGTTTCTAGTGTGGGGAGGCCATACATTGCTATTGACTGTCAGTTGCCACCCAACTCATTTGCATAGCTCATAACTCAAAAACTAGAAATTGTTTCAAAATGAAAGGGGGAATACATTTGTTAGCTGGACCCATATCTTTAATATGAAACAGTCCTTTCTGCAAAATCCTGTTCCGAGCAATTGTTGCTGTGTTTCTAGTGTGGGGAGGCCATACGTTGCCATAGACTGTCAATTCACAAGCAGCTCATTTGCATAGCTGATAACTCAAAAACTATGAATTGTTTCAAAATGAAAGGGGGTATACATTTGTTAGCTGGACCCTTATCTTTAATATTCTACAGTCCTTTCTGTGAAATCCTGTTCCGAGCAATTGTTGCTGTGTTTCTAGTGTGGGGAGGCCATACATTGCCATAGACTGTCAAATGCCACCCAACTAATTTGCATAGCTCATAACTCAAAAACTATGAATTGTTTCCCAATGAAAGGGGATATACATTTGTTAGCTGGACCCCTATCTTTAATATTCTACAGTCCTTTCTGCAAAATCCTGTTCCGAGCAATTGTTGCTGTGTTTCTAGTGTGGAGTGGCCATATGTTGCCATAGACTGTCAAATGCCACCCAGCTCATTTGCATAGCTCATAACTCAAAAACTATGAATTGTTTCAAAATGAAAGGGGGTATACATTTGTTAGTTGGACCCATATCTTTAATATTCTACAGTCCTTTCTGCAAAATCCTGTTCCGAGCAATTGTTGCTGTGTTTCTAGTGTGGGGAGGCCATACGTTGCCATAGACTGTCAATTCACAAGCAGCTCATTTGCATAGCTGATAACTCAAAAACTAGAAATTGTTTCAAAATGAAAGGGGGTATACATTTGTTAGCTGGACCCATATCTTTAATATTCTACAGTCCTTTCTGCAAAATCCTGTTCCGAGCAATTGTTGCTGTGTTTCTAGTGTGGGGAGGCCATACGTTGCCATAGACTGTCAATTCACAAGCAGCTCATTTGCATAGCTGATAACTCAAAAACTAGAAATTGTTTCAAAATGAAAGGGGGTATACATTTACTCTATATACCCTTATCTTTAATATTCTACAGTCCTTTCTGTGAAATCCTGGTCCGAGCAATTGTTGCTGTGTTTCTAGTGTGGGGTGGCCATACGTGCTAGACCCCCATCAGTCTGGCTTCAAATCGGGCCACTCGACAGAGACCGCGCTGCTCTCCGTCAGTGAGTCACTCCATGCTGCACGAGCAGCCTCCCTCTCCTCTGTCCTCATTCTCCTAGATCTCTCTGCTGCCTTCGACACTGTGGATCACTCCATCCTCCTATCTGCCCTCTCAGCAACGGGCATCTGTGGCACAGCCCTGGACTGGATTGAGTCCTACCACTCTGGTCGCTCCTTCCAGGTTGCCTGGGCTGGTTCGGTATCGACACCTCGGCCCCTCACCACAGGAGTTCCCCAGGGCTCAGTCCTAGGCCCGCTTCTTTTTTCTCTTTACACTCGCTCCCTTGGCCCTGTGATCACTGCACATGGGCTATCCTACCACTGCTACGCGGACGATACCTAACTCTTCGTCTCGTTCCCGCCGTCTGATACGCAGGTTTCAGCCCGTATCTCTGCTTGCCTGAGGGACATCCAGAGCTGGATGGACAACCACCATCTAAAGCTCAACCCAGGCAAGACTGAAATGATATTCATCCCTGCTAAAACCTATCCCCATCTGGATCTCTCCATTTCCCTCGGGGATACCACACTCACGCCGGCACCCAGTGCAAGGAACCTCGGCGTGGTGATGGACAGCAGACTGTCCCTTTCCGAGAACATTGCAGCGGTGACCCGGTCTTGCAGGTTCTTCCTATACAACATACAGAGAATCCGCCCCTTTCTCACCCCCTACTCGACCCAGCTCCTGGTCCAAGCGATGGTTCTGTCCCGCTATCCCTCTTGGCTGGCCTCCCAGCGTCTGCCATCAGACCCCTCCAACTCATCCAGAATGCAGCAGCTCGTCTGGTCTTCAACCTTCCCAAATACTCACACGTCACCCCCCTGCTTACTTCCCTCCACTGGCTGCCTGTCATGGCTCGCATCAAATTCAAAACATTGGTGCTAGCCTTCCAAGCAGTTAAAGGGTCTTCCCCAGCTTATCTACAAAAAATCATCAGACCCTACACCCCTGCCAGACCTCTTCGTTCAGCCTCCACAGGCCGCTTGGCACCTCCCCCTCTCCGAACCTCCACCTCACGCTCACGACTACTGTCTGTTCTGGCTCCACGGTGGTGGAACGAACTCCCCGTTGAGGTCAGAACTGTAGAATCTCTCCCCAACTTCAAGCGCAAGCTGAAGACGCACCTCTTCAAGCAGCACCTCTCCCCGTCCCTCCCTACCTCCCTGTGAACCTTAATTGTTGTCTCTGTGATGTGCTTTGTGTATCGGTATTTTTAGTTGGCTAGGTAAGCAGTGTTTGGATAGTTCACTTTGGTCACTTTTGCTCTGTTTGTTAATTTGTTCTCAAAAAAAAAAAAAAATAAAAATAAAAATAAAAGGCCCTCGTCCTTATCTTTGTTGTACAGGTAGCAGTTGAAATTGTACTTCCCTCTAGGGTCTTTCAGCGAACTTATCCCTGGTTATGGGTTTGCACTTTGTTGTACGTCGCTCTGGATAAGAGCGTCTGCTAAATGCCAATAATGTAATACATTGCTATTGACTGTCAATTCACAAGCAGCTCATTTGCATAGCTGATAACTCAAAAACTATTAATTGTTTCAAAATGAAAGGGGGTATACATTTACTCTATATACCCATATCTTTAATATTCTACAGTCCTTTCTGTGAAATCATGGAAACAATTGGCTAAATGATTCCATTATAAACACATACCTGTCATTTTTAATCAGAACAGTACCCGAAAAAATAATTCTTGCAGTCCCCTCTACTGCAACTATTTGTTAGCCAGGAACTGTATAGTTTGTACTGCAAGACAATTGAGGTCTTGCCAAATTTACCAAATTTAAAAAGAAATTGGTGGAGATTTAAATTTGTCCTTGTTCCAGTGAATTTAGATTTGTTACATTGGACCATGATTCATATTACAATGGAACATTGCAGGATATTAGAGGGAAAAATATTTTTAAAAGCAATATTAATGGATTCACTGAAGCACCACAACTCATCTTTATTAGCAGTTCTTGACCGTCTCTCACTCTATTTATCTTTACAGTATTTTGGCATTACAGGAAAACTACATCCAGTAAATTTTGTTTTTGAATATGCTCACCAATGTCCTTCCTTTCCAGGTCAGTTAGATGGGAGCAGCTGTGGACTTTACGTTTGTGTTTTCAAAAAGTATAATACTTCCAAGTACAGTCCAAGTAAAATGCGAAAGGTTGTCCTGGATGACTTAACTTAAAATTAAATACTCATTAGAATTAGCCCAACAGTAAATCCTCCTTACAATTAAGGCCTCGGTTTGTTTCCAAGTCCCATTTGTGTCCCTACTTACGTCCCACTGCCATATTGTCATTTTTTTCCCCCTTGTCTTCATCACAATCATACTGCAGCGCTGAGACACCCCCCACATACTGCCCCAGGACCGCCACCTCCTTCATCTGCACCCTGCCAATCTCACACACATTCAAAACCCATCACATGAACAAATTGTTCATAATTAATTGTTAATTGTTTTATCTGACCATCATCGTCACCCGTAAGCCAGCCAGAGGAGGATGGGCCCCCCACTTAAGTCTGGTTCCTCCAAAGGTTTCTTCCTTCTCCACCTTGGAAGTGCCACTTGCCACTGTTGCCCTAGGCTTGCTTTTGTGGGGGGAAAGGCTGGGGCTTGCGCTAAAGCTGTGTTTCTCAACTCTAGTCTTGCCGGAAGGTTTTTGTGGTAACCAGAAACTGAAACAACTAATTTAATAACTGAACCAATCATACCACCAAAAATGCCCTCAATTAAATAAATCAATTAATAAATTCCTGGTTGAGAAGCACTGCTCTAAAGCATGTACTGACAAATATAGCGTGAAATGTGCAACACAAATAAAGTTGATTTGACTTTAATTTCATTGTAAAGTTGCATGGTTTGGGTTTATCCCTGGGTATATAGGTCTATAATGAGCAGCTTGTGAATTGACAGTCTATAGCAATGAATGCCCACCCTGCACTTGACACACAGCAACAATTGCACGGAACAGGATTTCACAGAAAGGACTGTAGAATATTAAAGATATGGGTCCAGCTAACAAATGTATACCCCCTGTCATTTTGAAACAATTTCTAGTTTTTGAGTTATGAGCTATGCAAATGAGCTGGGTGGCAACTGACAGTCAATAGCAACGTATGGCCACCCCACACTAGAAACACAGCAACAATTGCTCGGAACAGGATTTTGCAGAAAGGACTGTAGAATATTAAAGATAAGGGTCCAGCTAACAAATGTATACCCCCTTTCATTTTGAAACAATTTATAGTTTTTGAGTTATGAGCTATGCAAAGGAGCTGGGTGGCAACTGACAGTCTATGGCAACGTATGGCCTCCCCACACTAGAAACACAGCAACAATTGCTCGGAACAGGATTTTGCAGAAAGGACTGTAGAATATTAAAGATATGGGTCCAGCTAACAAATGTATACCCCCTTTCATTTTGAAACAATTCATAGTTTTTGAGTTATGAGCTATGCAAATGAGCTGGGTGGCATTTGACAGTCTATGGCAACATATGGCCACTCCACACTAGAAACACAGCAACAATTGCTCGGAACAGGATTTTGCAGAAAGGACTGTAGAATATTAAAGATAAGGGTCCAACTAACAAATGTATACCCCCTTTCATTTTGAAACAATTTCTACTTTTTGAGTTATGAGCTATGCAAATGAGCTGGGTGGCAACTGACAGTCAATAGCAATGTATGGCCTCCCCACACTAGAAACACAGCAACAATTGCTCGGAACAGGATTTTGCAGAAAGGACTGTAGAATATTAAAGATAAGGGTCCAACTAACAAATGTATACCCCCTTTAATTTTGAAACAATTTCTACTTTTTGAGTTATGAGCTATGCAAATGAGCTGGGTGGCAACTGACAGTCAATAGCAATGTATGGCCTCCCCACACTAGAAACACAGCAACAATTGCTCGGAACAGGATTTTGCAGAAAGGACTGTAGAGTATTAAGGATAGGGGTCCAACTAACAAATGTATACCCCCTTTCATTTTGAAACAATTCATAGTTTTTGAGTTATCAGCTATGCAAATGAGCTGGGTGGCAATTGACAGTCTATGGCAACGTATGGCCTCCCCACACTAGAAACACAGCAACAATTGCTCAGAAGAGGATTTTGCAGAAAGGACTGTTTCATATTAAAGATATGGGTCCAGCTAACAAATGTATACCCCCTTTCATTTTGAAACAATTCATAGTTTTTGAGTTATGAGCTATGCAAATGAGCTGGGTGGCAACTGACAGTCAATAGCAACGTATGGCCACCTCACACTAGAAACACAGCAACAATTGCTCGGAACAGGATTTTGCAGAAAGGACTGTAGAATATTAAAGATATGGGTCCAGCTAACAAAGGTATATCCCCTTTCATTTTGATACAATTTCTAGTTTTTGAGTTATGAGCTATGCAAATGAGTTGGGTGGCAATTGACAGTCTATGGCAATGTATGGCCTCCCCACACTAGAAACACAGCAACAATTGCTCGGAACAGGATTTCACAGAAAGGACTATAGAATATTAAAGATAAGGGTCCAGCTAACAAATGTATACCCTCTTTCATTTTGAAACAATTCATAGTTTTTGAGTTATGAGCTATGCAAATGAGTTGGGTGGCAACTGACAGTCAATAGCAATGTATGGCCTCCCCACACTAGAAACACAGCAACAATTGCTCGGAACAGGATTTTGCAGAAAGGACTGTAGAGTATTAAGGATATGGGTCCAACTAACAAATGTATACCCCCTTTCATTTTGAAACAATTCATAGTTTTTGAGTTATCAGCTATGCAAATGAGCTGGGTGGCAATTGACAGTCTATGGCAACGTATGGCCTCCCCACACTAGAAACACAGCAACAATTGCTCAGAACAGGATTTTGCAGAAAGGACTGTTTCATATTAAAGATATGGGTCCAGCTAACAAATGTATACCCCCTTTCATTTTGAAACAATTCATAGTTTTTGAGTTATGAGCTATGCAAATGAGCTGGGTGGCAACTGACAGTCAATAGCAACGTATGGCCACCTCACACTAGAAACACAGCAACAATTGCTCGGAACAGGATTTTGCAGAAAGGACTGTAGAATATTAAAGATATGGGTCCAGCTAACAAAGATATATCCCCTTTCATTTTGATACAATTTCTAGTTTTTGAGTTATGAGCTATGCAAATGAGTTGGGTGGCAATTGACAGTCTATGGCAATGTATGGCCTCCCCACACTAGAAACACAGCAACAATTGCTCGGAACAGGATTTCACAGAAAGGACTATAGAATATTAAAGATAAGGGTCCAGCTAACAAATGTATACCCTCTTTCATTTTGAAACAATTCATAGTTTTTGAGTTATGAGCTATGCAAATGAGTTGGGTGGCAACTGACAGTCAATAGCAATGTATGGCCTCCCCACACTAGAAACACAGCAACAATTGCTCGGAACAGGATTTTGCAGAAAGGACTGTAGAGTATTAAGGATATGGGTCCAACTAACAAATGTATACCCCCTTTCATTTTGAAACAATTCATAGTTTTTGAGTTATCAGCTATGCAAATGAGCTGGGTGGCAATTGACAGTCTATGGCAACGTATGGCCTCCCCACACTAGAAACACAGCAACAATTGCTCAGAACAGGATTTTGCAGAAAGGACTGTTTAGTATTAAAGATAAGAGTCCAGCTAACAAATGTATACCCCCTTTCATTTTGAAACAATTCATAGTTTTTGAGTTATCAGCTAAGCAAATGAGTTGGGTGGCAATTGACAGTCTATGGCAATGTATGGCCTCCCCACACTAGAAACACAGCAACAATTGCTCAGAAGAGGATTTTGCAGAAAGGACTGTTTCATATTAAAGATATGGGTCCAGCTAACAAATGTATACCCCCTTTCATTTTGAAACAATTCATAGTTTTTGAGTTATGAGCTATGCAAATGAGCTGGGTGGCAACTGACAGTCAATAGCAACGTATGGCCACCTCACACTAGAAACACAGCAACAATTGCTCGGAACAGGATTTTGCAGAAAGGACTGTAGAATATTAAAGATATGGGTCCAGCTAACAAAGGTATATCCCCTTTCATTTTGATACAATTTCTAGTTTTTGAGTTATGAGCTATGCAAATGAGTTGGGTGGCAATTGACAGTCTATGGCAATGTATGGCCTCCCCACACTAGAAACACAGCAACAATTGCTCGGAACAGGATTTCACAGAAAGGACTATAGAATATTAAAGATAAGGGTCCAGCTAACAAAAGTATACCCTCTTTCATTTTGAAACAATTCATAGTTTTTGAGTTATGAGCTATGCAAATGAGTTGGGTGGCAACTGACAGTCAATAGCAATGTATGGCCTCCCCACACTAGAAACACAGCAACAATTGCTCGGAACAGGATTTTGCAGAAAGGACTGTAGAGTATTAAGGATATGGGTCCAACTAACAAATGTATACCCCCTTTCATTTTGAAACAATTCATAGTTTTTGAGTTATCAGCTATGCAAATGAGCTGGGTGGCAATTGACAGTCTATGGCAACGTATGGCCTCCCCACACTAGAAACACAGCAACAATTGCTCAGAACAGGATTTTGCAGAAAGGACTGTTTAGTATTAAAGATATGGGTCCAGCTAACAAATGTATACCCCCTTTCATTTTGAAACAATTCATAGTTTTTGAGTTAT
Source organism: Conger conger (assembly GCF_963514075.1). Classification (NCBI taxonomy): domain Eukaryota; kingdom Metazoa; phylum Chordata; class Actinopteri; order Anguilliformes; family Congridae; genus Conger; species Conger conger. The sequence continues at coordinate 83,341,424 of NC_083760.1, read as the reverse complement.
CAGCTATGCAAATGAGCTGGGTGGCAACTGACAGTCAATAGCAACGTATGGCCACCTCACACTAGAAACACAGCAACAATTGCTCGGAACAGGATTTTGCAGAAAGGACTGTAGAATATTAAAGATATGGGTCCAGCTAACAAAGATATATCCCCTTTCATTTTGATACAATTTCTAGTTTTTGAGTTATGAGCTATGCAAATGAGTTGGGTGGCAATTGACAGTCTATGGCAATGTATGGCCTCCCCACACTAGAAACACAGCAACAATTGCTCAGAACAGGATTTTGCAGAAAGGACTGTTTAGTATTAAAGATAAGAGTCCAGCTAACAAATGTATACCCCCTTTCATTTTGAAACAATTCATAGTTTTTGAGTTATCAGCTAAGCAAATGAGTTGGGTGGCAATTGACAGTCTATGGCAATGTATGGCCTCCCCACACTAGAAACACAGCAACAATTGCTCAGAAGAGGATTTTGCAGAAAGGACTGTTTCATATTAAAGATATGGGTCCAGCTAACAAATGTATACCCCCTTTCATTTTGAAACAATTCATAGTTTTTGAGTTATGAGCTATGCAAATGAGCTGGGTGGCAACTGACAGTCAATAGCAACGTATGGCCACCTCACACTAGAAACACAGCAACAATTGCTCGGAACAGGATTTTGCAGAAAGGACTGTAGAATATTAAAGATATGGGTCCAGCTAACAAAGGTATATCCCCTTTCATTTTGATACAATTTCTAGTTTTTGAGTTATGAGCTATGCAAATGAGCTGGGTGGCAATTGACAGTCTATGGCAACGTATGGCCTCCCCACACTAGAAACACAGCAACAATTGCTCAGAACAGGATTTTGCAGAAAGGACTGTTTAGTATTAAAGATATGGGTCCAGCTAACAAATGTATACCCCCTTTCATTTTTAAACAATTCATAGTTTTTGAGTTATCAGCTATGCAAATGAGCTGGGTGGCAACTGACAGTCAATAGCAACGTATGGCCACCTCACACTAGAAACACAGCAACAATTGCTCGGAACAGGATTTTGCAGAAAGGACTGTAGAATATTAAAGATATGGGTCCAGCTAACAAAGATATATCCCCTTTCATTTTGATACAATTTCTAGTTTTTGAGTTATGAGCTATGCAAATGAGTTGGGTGGCAATTGACAGTCTATGGCAATGTATGGCCTCCCCACACTAGAAACACAGCAACAATTGCTCAGAACAGGATTTTGCAGAAAGGACTGTTTAGTATTAAAGATAAGAGTCCAGCTAACAAATGTATACCCCCTTTCATTTTGAAACAATTCATAGTTTTTGAGTTATCAGCTAAGCAAATGAGTTGGGTGGCAATTGACAGTCTATGGCAATGTATGGCCTCCCCACACTAGAAACACAGCAACAATTGCTCAGAAGAGGATTTTGCAGAAAGGACTGTTTCATATTAAAGATATGGGTCCAGCTAACAAATGTATACCCCCTTTCATTTTGAAACAATTCATAGTTTTTGAGTTATGAGCTATGCAAATGAGCTGGGTGGCAACTGACAGTCAATAGCAACGTATGGCCACCTCACACTAGAAACACAGCAACAATTGCTCGGAACAGGATTTTGCAGAAAGGACTGTAGAATATTAAAGATATGGGTCCAGCTAACAAAGGTATATCCCCTTTCATTTTGATACAATTTCTAGTTTTTGAGTTATGAGCTATGCAAATGAGTTGGGTGGCAATTGACAGTCTATGGCAATGTATGGCCTCCCCACACTAGAAACACAGCAACAATTGCTCGGAACAGGATTTCACAGAAAGGACTATAGAATATAAAAGATAAGGGTCCAGCTAACAAATGTATACCCTCTTTCATTTTGAAACAATTCATAGTTTTTGAGTTATGAGCTATGCAAATGAGTTGGGTGGCAACTGACAGTCAATAGCAATGTATGGCCTCCCCACACTAGAAACACAGCAACAATTGCTCGGAACAGGATTTTGCAGAAAGGACTGTAGAGTATTAAGGATATGGGTCCAACTAACAAATGTATACCCCTTTCATTTTGAAACAATTCATAGTTTTTGAGTTATCAGCTATGCAAATGAGCTGGGTGGCAATTGACAGTCTATGGCAACGTATGGCCTCCCCACACTAGAAACACAGCAACAATTGATCAGAACAGGATTTTGCAGAAAGGACTGTAGAATATTAAAGATATGGGTCCAGCTAACAAATGTATACCCCCTTTCATTTTGAAACAATTCATAGTTTTTGAGTTATGAGCTATGCAAATGAGCTGGGTGGCAACTGACAGTCAATAGCAACGTATGGCCACCTCACACTAGAAACACAGCAACAATTGCTCGGAACAGGATTTTGCAGAAAGGACTGTAGAATATTAAAGATATGGGTCCAGCTAACAAAGATATATCCCCTTTCATTTTGATACAATTTCTAGTTTTTGAGTTATGAGCTATGCAAATGAGTTGGGTGGCAATTGACAGTCTATGGCAATGTATGGCCTCCCCACACTAGAAACACAGCAACAATTGCTCGGAACAGGATTTCACAGAAAGGACTATAGAATATTAAAGATAAGGGTCCAGCTAACAAATGTATACCCTCTTTCATTTTGAAACAATTCATAGTTTTTGAGTTATGAGCTATGCAAATGAGTTGGGTGGCAACTGACAGTCAATAGCAATGTATGGCCTCCCCACACTAGAAACACAGCAACAATTGCCCGGAACAGGATTTTGCAGAAAGGACTGTAGAGTATTAAGGATATGGGTCCAACTAACAAATGTATACCCCCTTTCATTTTGAAACAATTCATAGTTTTTGAGTTATCAGCTATGCAAATGAGCTGGGTGGCAATTGACAGTCTATGGCAACGTATGGCCTCCCCACACTAGAAACACAGCAACAATTGCTCAGAACAGGATTTTGCAGAAAGGACTGTTTAGTATTAAAGATAAGAGTCCAGCTAACAAATGTATACCCCCTTTCATTTTGAAACAATTCATAGTTTTTGAGTTATCAGCTAAGCAAATGAGTTGGGTGGCAATTGACAGTCTATGGCAATGTATGGCCTCCCCACACTAGAAACACAGCAACAATTGCTCAGAAGAGGATTTTGCAGAAAGGACTGTTTCATATTAAAGATATGGGTCCAGCTAACAAATGTATACCCCCTTTCATTTTGAAACAATTCATAGTTTTTGAGTTATGAGCTATGCAAATGAGCTGGGTGGCAACTGACAGTCAATAGCAACGTATGGCCACCTCACACTAGAAACACAGCAACAATTGCTCGGAACAGGATTTTGCAGAAAGGACTGTAGAATATTAAAGATATGGGTCCAGCTAACAAAGGTATATCCCCTTTCATTTTGATACAATTTCTAGTTTTTGAGTTATGAGCTATGCAAATGAGTTGGGTGGCAATTGACAGTCTATGGCAATGTATGGCCTCCCCACACTAGAAACACAGCAACAATTGCTCGGAACAGGATTTCACAGAAAGGACTATAGAATATTAAAGATAAGGGTCCAGCTAACAAATGTATACCCTCTTTCATTTTGAAACAATTCATAGTTTTTGAGTTATGAGCTATGCAAATGAGTTGGGTGGCAACTGACAGTCAATAGCAATGTATGGCCTCCCCACACTAGAAACACAGCAACAATTGCTCGGAACAGGATTTTGCAGAAAGGACTGTAGAGTATTAAGGATATGGGTCCAACTAACAAATGTATACCCCCTTTCATTTTGAAACAATTCATAGTTTTTGAGTTATCAGCTATGCAAATGAGCTGGGTGGCAATTGACAGTCTATGGCAACGTATGGCCTCCCCACACTAGAAACACAGCAACAATTGCTCGGAACAGGATTTTGCAGAAAGGACTGTTTAGTATTAAAGATATGGGTCCAGCTAACAAATGTATACCCCCTTTCATTTTGAAACAATTCATAGTTTTTGAGTTATCAGCTATGCAAATGAGCTGGGTGGCAACTGACAGTCAATAGCAACGTATGGCCACCTCACACTAGAAACACAGCAACAATTGCTCGGAACAGGATTTTGCAGAAAGGACTGTAGAATATTAAAGATATGGGTCCAGCTAACAAAGATATATCCCCTTTCATTTTGATACAATTTCTAGTTTTTGAGTTATGAGCTATGCAAATGAGTTGGGTGGCAATTGACAGTCTATGGCAATGTATGGCCTCCCCACACTAGAAACACAGCAACAATTGCTCGGAACAGGATTTCACAGAAAGGACTATAGAATATTAAAGATAAGGGTCCAGCTAACAAATGTATACCCTCTTTCATTTTGAAACAATTCATAGTTTTTGAGTTATGAGCTATGCAAATGAGTTGGGTGGCAACTGACAGTCAATAGCAATGTATGGCCTCCCCACACTAGAAACACAGCAACAATTGCTCGGAACAGGATTTTGCAGAAAGGACTGTAGAGTATTAAGGATATGGGTCCAACTAACAAATGTATACCCCCTTTCATTTTGAAACAATTCATAGTTTTTGAGTTATCAGCTATGCAAATGAGCTGGGTGGAAATTGACAGTCTATGGCAACGTATGGCCTCCCCACACTAGAAACACAGCAACAATTGCTCAGAACAGGATTTTGCAGAAAGGACTGTTTAGTATTAAAGATAAGAGTCCAGCTAACAAATGTATACCCCCTTTCATTTTGAAACAATTCATAGTTTTTGAGTTATCAGCTAAGCAAATGAGTTGGGTGGCAATTGACAGTCTATGGCAATGTATGGCCTCCCCACACTAGAAACACAGCAACAATTGCTCAGAAGAGGATTTTGCAGAAAGGACTGTTTCATATTAAAGATATGGGTCCAGCTAACAAATGTATACCCCCTTTCATTTTGAAACAATTCATAGTTTTTGAGTTATGAGCTATGCAAATGAGCTGGGTGGCAACTGACAGTCAATAGCAACGTATGGCCACCTCACACTAGAAACACAGCAACAATTGCTCGGAACAGGATTTTGCAGACAGGACTGTAGAATATTAAAGATATGGGTCCAGCTAACAAAGGTATATCCCCTTTCATTTTGATACAATTTCTAGTTTTTGAGTTATGAGCTATGCAAATGAGTTGGGTGGCAATTGACAGTCTATGGCAATGTATGGCCTCCCCACACTAGAAACACAGCAACAATTGCTCGGAACAGGATTTCACAGAAAGGACTATAGAATATTAAAGATAAGGGTCCAGCTAACAAATGTATACCCTCTTTCATTTTGAAACAATTCATAGTTTTTGAGTTATGAGCTATGCAAATGAGTTGGGTGGCAACTGACAGTCAATAGCAATGTATGGCCTCCCCACACTAGAAACACAGCAACAATTGCTCGGAACAGGATTTTGCAGAAAGGACTGTAGAGTATTAAGGATATGGGTCCAACTAACAAATGTATACCCCCTTTCATTTTGAAACAATTCATAGTTTTTGAGTTATCAGCTATGCAAATGAGCTGGGTGGCAATTGACAGTCTATGGCAACGTATGGCCTCCCCACACTAGAAACACAGCAACAATTGCTCAGAACAGGATTTTGCAGAAAGGACTGTTTAGTATTTAAGATAAGAGTCCAGCTAACAAATGTATACCCCCTTTCATTTTGAAACAATTCATAGTTTTTGAGTTATCAGCTAAGCAAATGAGTTGGGTGGCAATTGACAGTCTATGGCAATGTCTGGCCTCCCCACACTAGAAACACAGCAACAATTGCTCGGAACAGGATTTCACAGAAAGGACTGTTTAATATTAAAGATAAGGGTCCAGCTAACAAATGTATACCCCCTTTCATTTTGAAACAATTTCTAGTTTTTGAGTTATGAGCTATGCAAATGAGCTGGGTGGCAACTGACAGTCAATAGCAACGTATGGCCTCCCCACACTAGAAACACAGCAACAATTGCTCAGAACAGGATTTCACAGAAAGGACTGTTTAATATTAAAGATAAGGGTCCAGCTAACAAATGTATACCCCCTTTCATTTTGAAACAATTTCTAGTTTTTGAGTTATGAGCTATGCAAATGAGCTGGGTGGCAACTGACAGTCTATGGCAACGTATGGCCTCCCCACACTAGAAACACAGCAACAATTGCTCGGAACAGGATTTCACAGAAAGGACTGTTTAATATTAAAGATAAGGGTCCAGCTAACAAATGTATACCTCCTTTCATTTTGAAACAATTCATAGTTTTTGAGTTATGAGCTATGCAAATGAGTTGGGTGGCAACTGACAGTCTATGGCAATGCATGCCCATACCACACCTGACAGACAGCAACAACAGGTGGCAAACAGTTTTTATTGAAATTTGTGCACAATTTTATATTCTCTGCAAATACATCACAATCATATCCAACTGTATTAATTTAACAATTAAAATTGACAAAATTACAGTTCATAAATAATTTTATTCACCGCACTTTTGTTTTGATAAATGCGAACCTGACATCTCCAATTGTGGCCAGCAACATTTGCCAACTTCACGCAGCTGTCTGATTCAAATCAGAAAGCCGGTAAGCTTTCTCACTTTCTGTTATTTCTTTGCAAATAAATACCAAAGTTAAACTCAAGTATAGCTATCGTTGTTTTTACTGGGAAGTTTCATCAGACGATGCTCACCTGTGAAATTTTAAAAAGGGCATTTTTCCCTAACAGTGGCAAAACAAGAGTGGGGGGGATTTCACCTTATTTGCATTTTGTAAATACGCATACTACAAGAAATGAGGTAACGTCAGAGTACTTTTCATGGCAATGGTCCAGTGAACGAAATGCCCAATGGTTTGTAATAACGTGATAACTCTTGAGAAACATCGATAGAATATCCATTGTTTACTTAAAATTTCTCTGGAGGAATTATTTGTGCTGTGGCATACTTCTACAAAAGTAGTGGTGTAATCGCTGTTTTGTATCGGCTCTCTGGCATACGGTGTGCTCACATACAAGGTTATCTGACCAGTAACCGAAATGCAGTTGCCAAGTATAGGTGTACCCGCCATTCCTGATCAAAATAGGAAGGAATCAGTTCTGTCACCATGCAGCCGGCTAGGTTTATGGTATATTGAGCTGATGACTGAGACACCTTGAGCTAATGACATTATGTTTCCAACGGTGTATAGTTTGTTAGGGGTTAAAAAAACAAAACAAAAAAACATGAATAGGAACAAGCAAGAATAAAGAGCAAGCTTGCTTTTGAATAATATATAGTATGTGAAATCGTGGAATGTGTTTGAATTATTGATGGGGGTTGGGTATTTTTACAAAACCTTCAATAAATGGACCTCAATACAACATGGTGTTATTGTGATTATTGTACTTTTTACTTTGTACTTTTTTTTACCTGTAGTCAAAAGGGTTCAATAATAGCAACCATTTGTCATTTTCAAGTTTGTGTTAAGAAAAGGGGTAATACTTAAGGGGTTAAGTGACTATTGAAATTTTAAATCGCAGTGACCGCTGAGTTTGTGGATTGTATATTCCACTAATTCACACTTTTTTCAAGAACCTTAGAACATTTCTCAGGGTCCCAAGTTTTATGATGAATGAGGATGTCACACCAGAATGAAGATCATTCTGTCACGTTTCAGGTCTGTCTTGCCATGTTTTATGTTTATTCATGTGGTCTTAGTCACGTAGTGTCTTATCATGTATTATGCCAGTCTAGGTTCGTCATGTTGTTTAGTTATGTTTCGTTTCGATTTATTTTCTTGTCATGTCTAGTTATGTTTCGTACGATTATATTACCTTGTTATGTTGAGTGGTTATCGTCTTAGTTTCGCTGTGTTATGTTTTGATTTATGTCTTTCCGCAAACCTTGCGTTCCGCCTTTTCTCTCTCTCTCTTTCTGTCATTCACTCCCTAATTGTTTCCATTTGTCTATTTACTAAAACTACTAACGCTAGATCAGGATTGGGTAGAAACTAACAAACTAATCATGTGTTCATGTTACCTTACGTTTCTCGTGCATGTCATTTACTAATTTACTAATGCTAGGGCAGGATAGGTTTATTACTAACGATTACTAATCACCTTGTTAAACTTGTCATCCATCGCACCTGTTTTCCATTTCCTTGCTACGCTCTAACTAATTGTCTACACCTGTCTACATCTGCATTTATATCCCAGTCGCGCTACTGTTCACTGCGAAATTGTCTGCCTCAAGTTCTACTACGCAACTCTTGAGAATTATTTACGGTTTGATTACACGTTACGATCCAAGCCTGTTACCGACCATTGTTTATTGATTTCTGTTTTGTTGACCACTGTTTGTTTTTGACCACGTCCTCGTCTACCGACTACGAGCTTGCCTCTTCCCTCGGCACCGTGCTTTTTGTTTATTTGTTTGGCTGGATCTTCGTGTATGGACTTTGCTTGTTTTGACTACGCTCCTGGGATTCGTCCCGAATAAAGCCCTAACGGGACTTTATTTAACCATTGTTTCTGAGTCGTGCATTTTGGGTCCAACCCCCACGCACCCGTCTCACATTCATTATTGAACTGCAGGCTTTATTTCTGGTACAGTGAGAGAAATATAAAACTCTTTACAAGTTTGTAAGGAATTAAACAGCTAAGAAAATCAGTCGCAGCTCAGGACAGTTTTAACTGTGGTGCCATGACAAGTGTCTGACAGACCTCAGCAGCAGCCAGGCCAGAGGGCTTAAAATGAGTTCAATAGAACTGAATGAGCAATGCAACTGTGGATATAATTATAGTGATTTCTACATGTACCTTTGATTGTGGGAGTGAAAACATATGAATCAACATTTTAACTAGGAAACCTAGAGAACTAAAATTCTTTTTTTTTTTTTTTTTTTCAGTACCAAACACAAGGCGAATGATTGCCATATACTTCATTTGCGAGCACTGGTGTTTTAAGAATGTTTTCTAACTTCTTTGTTTCCAAAATCTCAGCTGTGTGAGATGAGGAGCTCCTAAAGTTTTATTATACTCTGTCACTCGTCATCCCATGGAAATTTAAAACTGGTTCCTTCCATCTCTTTTTTTATAATGGCAGAGAACCTGGCTTCCTGTTCAGCATTGAAATGGTTTCTCCAGTCTCCTGTGGTTCCTGCAAGACCAACAAAAGAGAAACACTAACACTGGTATATGGGGAAAGACAAGTGGCATGTTATTTTATTCAGTTTGTAATTATGACTTATGACTTATGACTTATGTTTGTGTCAGTCATATGGCTCTGTGTGAGCTGATGGTCTGTGCCCACCTCCCTTTTATGAAACTAATACTAAGCTCTCCCTCAGTTCCCATGTCTGTCTTCCATACATCCG